>NW_017672431.1:101925-192456 GCF_001879085.1 Nicotiana attenuata | reverse complement strand
CAACTGCACCAGGCCGACGGAAGGCCAGCTGAGGGGCCCTGACGCGGCGTGCCCTCCCTAATCACAAGAAAATAAGGTTGACGAATAGAGTCGAAACAAAGCAGAACAGAAGAAGAAATCAATTTTTTACCTGCCACGGACCTACGGCCATGCCTCTCCCAGAAAGACGCCCACGTACGTATCCCCCGCGTATGAGGGAGTACGACCTCGACCCACTCACGTATCCAAGACAATGGGGCCGGCGGCGACCTGTCAGCTACAAAAAAGACACGAGTTAATGCCCATGACCACAAACCATAAAGAGAGAAAGAAAAAGGAATTCAACCACTAAAGAACTTACGTGCATGGTTCCAAGCCTCTGGGAACCTAGTAGCATCCGCCACCAGGTGCTTGGTCCTGATGTAAAAGAAGTGCTCGAAAGGGCGAGGGTCGACCTCGTCATCCAATCTCATGACCAGGCCCCTCGACCCACGAGGGCACGCCCGAATCATGGTGCCGCGGACTCTCTGGGGAGCGTAGAGACTCAGCACATGCTGCAGCGTGACCTCCCTACGGGCCAATTCCGCATACTTGATGAACATCGCCAACAATTTGTAGAGGGAAGGAGTGAGCTGACCCGGGCACACCCCGTAATAACGGCAGAAATCCACCACCAGCATTGGGAGCGGGATCTTGAACCCCAACCTGAAAGGGTAGGCGTAAAAAATATAGTATCCCCTGCGGTCGGTGTGAACCCTCTCCTCGCTTCTAGCAAGAACGATGTCTGCATGGGTAGGAACGACCCCCTGTTCCCGCAATCGGGCCATCCCGATCTCCCCCATCAACGGGGCTTCATCCACCGGTTCCTCTCCACCATCAACGGTGAAATCAATCGCCAGACCTCCGGGCCGAGGAACCACCTCGTCAACCGACGGAATTTCGCCGGACTCCATCTGTTCCGCACCTCCCATTGCCGGAGATGGCCCTTCAACTACCGGAAAGTCTACCGGAGGAGCACCGGGGGAAGAACTAACTGCCATTGTTGATCTGCTGAAGACAAATGTTGTCACAATCAAAGGTAAGAAAAGAGAAGACGAATTAGCGAAACGAAAAAGTTTCCTCAGAATTTCTCTCTCAGATGAACAATGAAGATATGAGAAATGAATGCCTCAACCCACCTTTATAGGCAACATAAATGGCTTTTGCGAAACCCAATAGCCATCATTAACTGCACGACCAACCGTAAAACGATTCGATTCTGTCGTAGCAATCGTCATTATGACGAGCTTCGCAAAGCGGCTTCTCAGCCATCCGCCAGCATACCGTCGTCGGAACAATCGCCACTACCTGCGAACACTGAAAGAATGAGCCGTACGCCGTTAAAATTTTGGACTTGACCAAATACGTACCCGGCGCATACTCATTCCCCACGGCCATCTCCAATATGCGAAAGGATACGGCCATCTCCAATATATGAAAGGCTACGGCCATCTTCAATGTATGAAATCAACGGCCATCCTCAGTATAGGAAAGGCTACGGCCATCCTCAATATATGAAAGGCTACGGCCATCCTCAATATATGAAAGGCTACGGCCATCTCCAATATATGAAAGGCTACGGCCATCTTCAATGTATGAAATCAACGGCCATCCTCAATATATGAAAGGCTACGGCCATCTCCAATATATGAAAGGCTACGGCCATCTCCAACATATGAAAGGCTAGTTGATTCGCTACCCTATTTTATTCTTTGTACGCATGTTGGACTAGCGGATTACCGAGCTGGCCCAGGAGGTGCCTGCAGTCATTTAGCATATTGGCAAATGAGATATTATTAGTTTGTAACATTGTTGTATGGGTCAGAATCCTACCCCACGATAATTAACGAGGCTAATCCCGTTTTAAGTTAATTCACGATTAATTAGTGGCACGACCACTAATAATTAACGACGTTCAACCCGCCCCTGGCTCGGTCAACAAAGGCCCTGGCCTATCCGCCACTATAAAGGCGAGACCTCAACGTGGTCACGGCCACTTATTGACAGCTCATGAAGCCCACAACTATAAATACCAAGAGAAGGGACCCTAGAAAAGGGGGGGACCCTGCTTCTTTACCACTAGTGAGAGGAGAGAGAAACAAGAAAAGATACGCCTCTTATGGGAAGAGAAAACACCATGGTAAGGTTCTGAACCTCTCCATGGAGAGGCAGACCAAACAAATATTATCAATAAAGGTTTCTAATGCTTCTACCCTTATTCCTGAGTACTTATTTTCGTTTCTTTCATTGGGTCCAACGGATTATTACGATTTGCTATGATTATCCCGTGATTTATTTATACTGTTTTATACTCGTCAGTTTTGTAATAACTTTTGAGCAAACAATTGTAATAATTTCTTTTGCATCCACATCCACCTCCAGTGGGTGTAGATTATATTCATATACTAATTTGAGCCCATTAATCAGCGCATGTAATTCAGCTGACACTGATGTTCCTTTTGGGACAGACCCTGCAAACCCTAGTATCCATTCACCTTTTGAGTTTCCAATTATTCCTCCAATTCCATCAGCCGTGGTAGAATGAGCTTCGTCCGTGTTTAACTTATAATGGGTTGCCTTAGGAGGATTCCATTGAAGGCTTCCAATTGTTCGTTTCTTACCCTTGTAATAGGATGCAGCCATGTAGCTAAATTCAGTTGCTTGTTGGGTTGTAAATTTGACATTGACCTTTTTCCTAGTTAGGTTGAAATTATTTTTATTACGAGTTAGCCAAATATTCCACAAGCTTATTGGTAGATAGGTTTGAGGATTTATATTAAAAGAAAGTGTTAGACCTTTAGAGTTGATTAGGAACTGCAACCAATTTTTAGTGCATGGTATAGCTGTTAGAGAAGTAATAAGATTCATAAGCCCCAATTCTTGACAGTAGCTCTTAGCGTTGACACGTGTTAGGAATATGCATGCGCTTAATATTTTCCTCCTCTCATTGACAGTAAGCACATGATGTACTTTGTGTTAGATTAATTTTCCTAAGGTAATCTTTAGTAGGTAGCTTATCGTGATATAGAAGCCAAATGAACGATTTGATCTTAGGTTGTATAGGTAGCTTCCATATTCAGGAGAAATTTGATGAAGGAGTTAGGAATTTTATTAAGTCAGTTTCCATAGCTCTATACAATGAATGGGTTGTAAAATTTCCCATGGGTGTTAAGCCCCAATAGAGGATGTCTTCCGTGTTTTGTAATTTAAAAATTTAAGTGGCTTGAATTAAATTTCTTATGTCCTCAGGTAAATCAAAAGGGATGTTGGTCCAATTCCACCCAATATCATTTAAAAGAGATGATAATTTAATGTCATTATGGCCTGAAGGCAGTGGACCATGAATTAAAGAACGGATAGTTATGCCAGCCTTTAATAAAGGATCATCCCAGAATTTTATGTTTTGACCCTTCCCAATCTTCCATTTTATTCCTTGTTGGTGTGAGCACGTGATTTTTGCCTCGCTTGAATTATTCCTATAGACTTCTTAGAATTAGAATTTTTCTTTTATTATTTAATTTTTAGGATATAATTGCGTATTTTTGTGTGTATTTTTATTTGTGTGTGCATGATAATTCATAAAAATACAAAAATATTGCATGAGCATTTAGGATTTAATTTTACATATTTTTAGTCTAATTAATAATTAGGCTTTTACAGAAATACAAAAAAAAAATTATAAAGAAACTTTGATTTGTTTTGTTTGATTTTAATTTTAGTTTTTGGTTTTATTAATTTCCTTTAAATTGGTAGTAGTTTAATTGTAGCATAATTAGGTAGTTGAACTAATTTTGAGGTTTAATTTTAGTTTAGTTTTAAAATTAATAAAAAAAAAGAAGAAAAAGAGAAAAAAAAAAACAAACAAAAGAAAAAGAATTAATTGAAAATAAAAAAGGAGAAAAACTGGTATGTTTTGGGCCAATACTAGCACAATCTAACAGCCCAAGCCAACCCCCAAAGAAAACCCGGTCAATAGGCCCAAAACTAGCCCAAATCACCCTTGCGCCCGGTCCAGACCTCCCTTGCTACCAAACGACCCCGTTTGCTTTACATTAAATCTGAGCCGTCGAGGTTACATGATCCAACGGCTCAGAAGCTAGGGTCCTTAAGTATAAATCTGTCCAAACGACCCTCACCCCCCTCAGGCCCCCCTACCCTCACCATCTCTTAGACCTCTCACCAGAAATGTAACGCCGCCGTCCTCCGCCGTCCGCCGCAGGCCGGAAATCGCCTCCGCCGGCGGCGAGTCTCCGATGGCCACCAAAATTTCACCACCGCTTCTTCTTCACCTCCCCTTTCCAAATTCGACCCCCGTTTCCTTCAAATCCCACCCAAACGCGTCGAAAAAGAAAAATCCTAGCGCTGCCTCCGCCGCGTCCGGCGCCGCCGCCTCAAAACCCCACCAAAATCACACCCCAGACTCGCCTCACCCTCCTCTTTCCAAATCCACAACCAGTAATCTTCAAATCTTACCCAAAACCCTCAAATTTCAAATCGAAAGTTGGCTTGGAACCCTAATTTTTTAAGACTAGGGGAATACTGATTTATGGACTATAATAGTCTCTAATCATGATTAGGGATGGTTGTAGTCCGATTAAGTCCAAGAAAACCTGCCAGCGTTCGAGTCCAAGTCGAAATTTCGGGGTATTTCATTTTTTCACCTTCTTCTCTGTTTTTCTTTTCATTCATGATTGTTATTTTTCATTCTTCTATTTTTACTCAGAATTTCTTTTCATTTTTATTTTGTGTTTGAGTTAGGGTTTTGATTTAGGGTTCTGATTTTACAGCCATATAGTTTAATTTTGTTATTAGTAATTTGATTGTTTGTTTGATTTTAATCGTATGATTCCATGATGGTTACTGTTTTTACATTTTTATTTTGTTTTGTTGTTAGTTTACTGTTTCATTAGTTTAATAATAAATTTAGTCTTAGAGCACATATTGATCAGAATTAATTCAAAGTTCAAAGTTAGGTTTAGTGGCCAATTTTAGAGGTTTTGATAATTAGGCCTTGTTTGGGTGTTGCTGAAACATTTCCAGGCCCTTAATGATTAACCACGGTTATTTTGACCAAGTGTGAAAGAGCTGGGGTTAGTTAACCTAAGATAGTAATTCAGGGGTGAAGTCAGGGGTAGTATAGACATTTTACAATAAAAGAATCTTGCAGTAACTGAATTGGAACCCCCTAGAACCTTCTAGATGGGGGTTCTAATTTAAAATTCAGGAAATTGAGTGTAGTAACTTGGGCAACAAGTCATGAATTAAAGGACTAAGTAGTTAAAAACTGAGAATAAAAGAGGGACCTAGGGTGTAAAAGGAAATCTGAAAGTTGCCCTAGCCCTTGCCTATAAAAGGGGCAATACCCTTGCCTTGCAAAGAGGGGGGCAGAGAGCAACAGATCTGAAAAATTCAAAATTGAAAAGTTTTAGCAGGTCTAGAGATCCAAAAATCTGAAAACTCAAAATTCAAATTCAAAACTACTGAAAAACTACTGAAAATTCAAAACAATTTCTGTAGAAGTAGAGAGATACATAAACATTAGATCCTAGAGAGAAAACTACTGAAAATTCAACAAAAAATAGCCTAGAAGTCCAAAAATCTACTATTTCATCCAGTTTCAGCAGCTGAAATTCACTCTCAAGTTCTGAAATTAGTTGTAATTCACCTGTTGAAGATCACTTTGAGTCATCAAAATTTAGTCCTAAGTTTCAGCTGAGTTTTGGTTGATTGAAGTTTGTTTTTGGAAGTCTACTGCATCCTGGCCTTATTTACTGGGTTTTGATTTGGAATT
Source organism: Nicotiana attenuata (assembly GCF_001879085.1). NCBI lineage: Eukaryota > Viridiplantae > Streptophyta > Magnoliopsida > Solanales > Solanaceae > Nicotiana > Nicotiana attenuata. Next base: position 186,647 of record NW_017672431.1, on the reverse strand, counting down.
GCTGGTTTCCTGCTGAAATTGCACCTGTTATTCTATTGCTGCTTGGCTGATCTTCAACCTTTTCATTTTGTTCTAATTTCCAGGTACATTTTTAGCCTCAAATGATACCTGAAGGTTGAATCCAAATGTGTGTTCCAATTTGAAGATACATGCTGAAATGTTATATGTTGCATTTTAGAAATTTTCTTCTTACTTACATAACTGAATTCCTTAAGGGATGTAATAACTGGACTGTTTGGACTGTTTTCAGCATATTATGAGTACTCTATCTAGTAGTTTACTGCTTTAAGGCTAGCTGTCATGTTAAATGTTAGTATGGTTAATATCATGTCAGTTTGAAGGATTAAAATTGGAATGTAATGTGAACTTGAAGCTGGTTTAGAACCGGTATTAGTATTCAGCAGGAATGCTAAGTTTAGGTCTAACAAATGTGCAAATGGCTCTATGCTTCAGTTTGTTTTTAATTTCAGCAGTTTGGTTTTGAAATCAGAGAACACACATTTCAGTATATTAAGTTTTTGAGTTTGATGTTTCAGTATAAATGTTAATCACTTTAGTTAAATCATTGAATTTTATAAATGCTTGTAGTAATTTATTAGCTTAGACACGATCTGAACGTGAAATTTGCATCTAAAAATTAGCAGTTGTTGATTTGAATGGATCTACATTGTTCCTTTGTTACAAAATCGTTAAGTTCAGTTTTGAAACAAATTCAGTGGCTGTGAAATCCAATTAAGGTCCAGCGTTTGGTTTGGGCTCGCCGATGGGCCAAGGCTCGACAACCTATTTTGAATGATTTGGGCCCTAGCTTTGCTGATGCATGGCCCCGTTCCAGTTCTAGCTCGCCTTCCCATTTGGGCTTGTGCTGAGGCCCAAGCGTTAGACAGCTTCTCATAAACGAAGCTGAATGATTTCTATTTCCACTTGGGCTGGTTGCCCATTACGATGAAAGCCTAATTCACTATGGGATCTGATGGTTTAAATACAGGCATTGGGCCTTTCAAGTTAGGCAGGAAACTTGAAATAAGGGGTTTTCTGTAATGGAGGTCCCCTTGTTTAAGTTTGGACCTGATCTTGAGGCATGAACTTTCTCGAATACCTTTAATAATAATTAATTCATAGTGCTAATTAATTAAGTTTTTAGAGACAATCCTTAATAGATAATAATAGTTCATCTTTAGGAGGTCCTTTTAAAAATAAATTGAGGTGCGTCGCGCCAAACAAAAATTCACAAACTGCGTGGCCCTCTTTAATTATTTCTTTTAAAATACTTAGAACTCGGGAAGTGTCATTTAGCGAATTTCCATGGCCTCCCGCAAAGATATCAACACGCTAGTTGCTTTAGGCTCGTCACCTTCTTAAACTCGGGTGCGCATTTCATGTGACCCAAATCCAAATCTTAAAACGTCGAATAAAATGTGTTTCGGATCCGGGTGCATTTCATGTGACGTGATCCAAAAACACGTTTTAAACGACGTTCAATCTTCCTTAAAAATTAATTAAAAGCGGTAAATAACTTTAAATTGCACTATAGGATGAACATGTACTAAAATCAGATAATAGACCAATTATAGTAGTTTAAGCGACCGTGCTAGAACCACGGAATCCGGGGGTGCCTAACACCTTCCCCCGGGTTAACAGAATTCCTTATTCAGAATTTCTGGTTCGCAGACTTCACTTGGAAAGTCGAAATTTTCCTCGATTTGGGATTCAAGATAAACCGGTGACTTGGGACACCAAAAGCTAAACCTATCCCAAGTGGCGACTCTGATAAATAAATAATCTCATTTCGAATAATGTCACTTAAAGTGGAAAAACTCCCTTATACACTATCCTTCGGTGGTAGGTGTGTAAAAAAGGAGGTGTGACAGCTCTGGCGACTCTGCTGGGGAAACAAACCCAGAATTTCGGTTCAGGGTTCAAGAATTCGAGCTTAGAATAGCTATTATATTTGGCTTTATCTTATTATCTGATTTTCCTACATGTTTCATACTTAATGTGCTAATTGTCATTTACCGCTTTGTTATTACTTGAATTGTATTTAAATGTCTTCTTACGCCACCCATCTGAGTCTTCTGAAAATGGTGCATACGTTCGCGTGGCCCGCTTTTTCTATAGAAATTATACCGAATAAGACGGGGTTGGGCAAGCAACAAGGCCGGGCAGACTTTCGTGCTCCCGGTACGTTACCCCCTCCTCGACCCCAGTTGTCCGCTCGGGTAACCCAAGTCTAGACCACAAACCCCAGGTTTTAAACCTAGAATAACGCAACCTCATGCCGGATCCCTAGTAGGAACAATTATTTGCATCATGTGCATTTGACTTAGGGGACTCAACACAGGGGTTGGGTCCGTCTAGGACAGGTGACCTGAAATGAAAAGACTATCCTGATGCATCTTACGTGCTACTTGTGCATTTATTTGTCTCGGCTTGCATGTTGACCGGCTTCTAGAATAGGGAGAGAAAAGTCAAAAAAAAAAAAGGGAAAAGAAAGAAAGACAAACCAAGAGTGAGAGGTAGGTATTTTTAGAAAATTCTAAAACCTTGCCGAATTTTTGAGAAAATAAAAGAAAACTTTTGTTTTCAAAACATAGTTGGTTTTGTCAAATCTGCCAAACTACGCCAGTTTGATTCCCACAGGGCGTGGGATACGTAGGCAACCCCCATCGGGTCCAATTTCCCTTTTTGCAAAAATAGCCCAAGAACAACAAAATTTTAATTTTTGTCACAAATAAGTCGGGTGATGCCATTCTTGTTTAAAATAAGCCGAATGTCCCCAAAAGGGCGCCGAAAGGCTGTTTTCACAAGAACAGCCACCTTGGGTCATTTTCAACGGTTAGCGGGCACAGCCTTAAAATCTTCTCCCTCGAAGTGCTAAAAGGCCGTATCTGCAAAGCCAGGGTTTTGTTTTTGAAATAAAAGGTTTTGAGAAAGAAAAACAAAAATTTCCCAAAAATTGTTTCCTTACTTCTCGCATTTATTTTCAAGAACTACGCTTGGTCTGATTCATGCGGGGTCATGATACGTAGGCAATCTCCATAAGATTCGACCGTAACCCTAAGAGAAAAGAAAAAAGGGAGGAAAGAAAATAAAAGAAAAAACAAGAGAGGAAAAGAAAAAAAAAAGAGAAAGAAAATAAGAAAACCAAGAGAAAGAAACCATGGCAAAAAGCAAAGGCAAGAATGAAAGAAAAGAAAAGAGAAAGTAAAAAAAAGAAAAAAGAAAAGAGAGGCAATGAAAAATGAGAGAAAAGGGCAAAAGGAAAGAATAAGGAAAAGCCGGGATGACGCATGCAACCGTTGCAAAACATATAGAAACACATTTAACTGTATAGGTGCATCACGCCTCAACGTGCGATTACTTATCTGTTTTTTGCCTCAAACTAACCGTTTGTTGCTGTCATATTCCAGCTTAGGTTTTATAGAAACGGTGGTTGGTTTTTGGTAAACTGCATCACATCAGTATTTTACCAGATCAAAAGGGAGCGTAGAAATGTCGTCGGAAATGACCTTGCCAGCAGTTCCCATCCCTGAGGATAGCCCCATCTCGGGCATCCCGGCCTCCGAGTCTGCAGCAGCCGAAGAAAACAGAATCTTACGTCTCTGGGTCATGAAGATGTGGGATGCATGGACTAATGGAAGGGATCCTCCAAGTGCTATCCCCGGCTTTCCTGAACTGTTCCCTAGATCAGGAGGTACTTCTAATATTCCCATCAGTCATCCGAATACCCCATTGGGACAACCCACCATATCTGCTCATTTTGTATGAACACCTTCTGAGGTCCGCCCCCAGGTGTTCACATCAGGAGTAGCCCCCAATATCTTTACCGCTCCACCATGCTCGGCCACCACACAGCCTTCACTGCCTAGACCACTTTTGATCCGTCAGCCTTCACATTCCAAAATCCTATTTTCCAAATGGAGCCTCCTCAGTACCCCATCTATACTTACTCCTAACCACCTCCATATGAGTTCACAACGGGACAGGAAAAGACTCCCAAAGCTCTCGAACAGGATGAAATGGCAAAACGGATGAGAAGCCTGGAACAGAGCCTCAAAACATGCAGGGTTTAAGTGGGCAAAAGAGTGTGTCATATACTGATTTGTGCATGTTCCCTCACATGCATTTGCCTATGGGATTCAAGACTCCGAAGTTCGAGAAATACGATGGGCATGGTGATACCATTGCTCACCTTAAGAAATACTGCAATCAATTGTGTGGGGCTGGAGGAAAAGAAGAATTGCTCATGGCTTACTTTGGGGAAAGCTTGGTGGGTATCGCCTCCGAGTGGTACATGGATCAAGACATTTCTCGTTGGCACATCTGGGACGGCCTCGCAAGAGACTTTGTTAGACAGTTCCAGTACAATATAGACATTGCGCCCGACCGGAACTCATTGGCCAATCTGAAGAAGAAGTCCTCAGAAAGCTTTCGAGAATATGCGATCAAGTGGCATGAGCAAGCATCGAGAGTAAAACCTCCAATGGACGAGGTTTAAATGGTCACGGTGTTTCTTCAATCTCAGGAAGTTGATTATTTCCAAAATATGATGTCAGCTATGGGTAAACCGTTCGCAGAAGCTATTAAAATCGGTGAAATGGTGGAAAATGGATTGAAAACAGGCAGAATCCTAAGCCAATCCGCTATTAGAGCAACCTCCCAAGCCATTCAAGGCGGGTCTGGAGGAGTAGCAAAAGGTAAGAAGAAAGAAGAAACATCCATGGCGGCATCATGTGCAAGAAGACACCGCACTCCTAGACCCATGTTTTCAGAAAGAACCCCTCAGCACTATTACCCTCATCAAGGCATGGGCTACACTCCTCAATTGTATGCGGTCATGAATGCTCAACCTTTTGTACGATCGCAGCAACATGCCAATAGAAACCAAGCTCCATTTCCAAGAAATCGGCCTCCCCACCAAAACCACTACAATCCCCGTCCTCCACAGAATAACTTTCCACCCCGTGAGCCACCCAGGAGGCAAACTTTTACTCCAATTGGTGAATCTTACTCCAATCTATTTCCAAAGCTTGTCCAAATGGGTCTATTGCAGCCAGTCCCTCAAACAAGGCAAAACCCAGCATCGCCTGCTTACAGGGCCGGTGTCAGATGTGCCTATCATTCAGGAGCAGAAGGGCACAATACAGAAAACTGTTGGACTTTGAAAAGAGCCGTGGAGGATTTGATAGAACAGAGGAAGATAGTGTTAAGGGACGAGGATATCCCCAATGTGACCAACAACCCACTGCCAGCCCACAATAATGGGCCGGTAATCGGAATGATTTGCGAAGATAAAGAATTTGATCCGGCACTGAAGGCCATAATCGCCATTGCTGATGTGGAGAGAAAACCAAAAATTTCCCCGAAGCAAGATGAAGGGGAAAATAAAAAGAACAAAGCCACCCATTCAAAACCAGAAAAGAAAGCTGAAGCAGGAACGGGGGTAATGCCTCCCAAAGATGCTGTTCTATATGTCCCACGAGGCCGCAACGAAAAGCAGTTGACTTTGAGTCCTCCAAAGAGATTTGAATTGAACAAGGCGACCCAAATGTATGTGCCCAAGGGAGCTTATGTGGTGCGGGGGCCAACTAATCCACCAAGGCTGAGTGATCCCGTGATTATTGGCCGCGCGCCACAGAGGCCCATGACTGATCCTACCGCGGTGACTTGGAACTACCATAAAACAGTGATGACGTATAAAGGCAAGGAAATCTCAGGAGAGGTTCAAGAAAATTACCCTGTGGAAAAGTACTCCAATTTGGAAGAAGTGAACAACGCCACCAAGAAACCCTTCCCAGCTAAAAAACCCGTGAGTGCCGAATAGGCGGAAGCTTTCTTTCAGAAAATGAATATGGCGGACTATGAAGTGGTTGACCAGCTTCGAAAGTTTCCTGAACAAGTCTCCTTGCTATCTTTTGTAACGACCCGACCGGTCATTTTTAGAATTCACGCCCCGATCCCCCATTAATTGTTTCCCCTAAGTTCATTTCTGCTATTTTGGTTTGTCGGGACGTTCGGTGTTGAGTTTTGGAGAGTTTTGGGACACTTAGTCCCTAAATGAGAGCTTAAGAGTTGAAAAATGGTCCGTAATCAGAACAGTGTGAAGACGACCTTGGAATGGAAATCCGATGGTTCCGTTAGCTCCGTTAGGTTATTTCGGGGTTGGGAGCATGTTCGGAATGTATTTCGGAGGCTCGTAGCTCATTTAGGCTTGAAATGCCGAAGTTTGAATTTTTGAAGTTTCCGGTCCGATAGTGAGTTTTTGATCCGAGGGTCGGATTGGAATTCCGGAAGTTGTAGTAGTTCCGTCATGTCATTTGGGATGTGTGTGCGAAATTTCAGGTCATTCGGACGAGGTTCGGGTAGGTTTTTGATCGAAAGCGTGTTTGGTTGGAATTTGAAGTTCTTAGGATTGAATCTTTGATTAATTCGGGTTTCCGGCATTGTTTAGGTGTTATCAAGATTTGTACAAGTTTGAATAAGGTATTAGGTGGTATTGGTACTTTTGGTTTAGGTCCCGGGGGCCTCGGGATGATTTCGGGTGGTTAACGGAAGAGTTTTGGAAGTTGAGAAATAGCAGCACTGCTGCTTCTGGTATCTTTCCGCTTCTGCGGCTTGGGAACCACAGAAGCGGAGCCGCAGAGGCGGCCTTGGTCGTCGCAGAAGCGAGATTAGCCCTCCCTCTCAGGAACCGCAGAAGCGGTCGCCATTCCGCAGAAGCGGAACCGCAGGAGCGTTATGTGTCCGCAGAAGCAAACTCTGGTCCGTTAAGTGAAAACCGTAGAAGCGGTTGTTTTTCCGCATATGCGGGACCGCAGAAGCGGTCCCTTGTCCGCAGAAGCGGAAATCCCTGGGCAGAAATAGAAATGTCGAGGGTTTGAGTTCATAAGTTACAAAATCAATTGAGAGCTCGGGAGAGGGCGATTTTGAGTGGGTTTTGAAAAGAAGATTTATTGGGTAACGTTTCTTAATCCCTTCTAGTTATATTTCATTATTTTGTAGTTAAATCCATCATTTAAAATTCGAATTTGGGACTAAAATTGGAGTAATTTGGTTAGAACTTCTTAGGCCAAACTTTGGGATTTTGACTGAGAATTTGACCTCCGATTTGGGAGATTTTTATATGTTTAGACTCGTGAGAATACGAGGGTTCTGAAAATGTAAAAATTATTTGATTCCGAGGCGTTGACCTGAAGGGCATTTTGGTCATTTCACCTAATTTCACGCTGTAGCTTCGAATTAAATAGTAGAATCAGTTGCTTGAGATGTTATTTCCAATGTGTGATTTAATTGAATAGATTTGGGCAATTTGGAGTCGAGTACTCGTGGCAAGAACGTGGTTGCTAGTTGATTTTAGCCGGTTCGAGGTAAGTATCTTGCCTAACCTTGTGTGGGGGACTTCCCCTTAGGCTTTGAGTCTTCTTGTTGATTGTATTCCNAAGAAAAGAGAAGAAAAGAGCAAAGAAAAGAAAGAAAAAAAAAGAGAAAAGGAAATAAGAAAACCAAGAGAAAAGAAACCATAGGCAAAAAAAGCAAAAGGCAAAGAAATAGAACTAAAAAAAAAAAGAAAAAGAAAAGAAAAAGAGAGGCAAATGAAAATGAGAGAAAAGGGCAAAAGGAAAGAATAAGGAAAAGCCAGGATGACGCAATGCAAACCGTTGCAAAAACATATAGAAACACATTTAACTGTATAGGTGCATCACGCCTCAACGTGCGATTACCTATCTGTTATTTGCCTCAAACTAACCGTTTGCTGATGTCATATTCCAGCTTAGGTTTTATAGAAACGGTGGTTGGTTTTTGGTAAACTGGCATCACATTAGTATTTTACCAGATCAAAAAGGAACGTAGAAATGTCGTCGGAAATGACCTTGCCAGCAGTTCCCATCCCTAAGGATAGCCCCATCTCGGGCATCCCGGCCTCAGAGTCTGCAGCAGTCGAAGAAAACAGAATCTTACGTCTCCGGGTCATGGAGATGTGGGATGCATGAACTAATGGAAGGGAGCCTCCAAGTGCTATCCCCGGCTTTCCTGAACTGTTCCCTAGATCAGGGGGTACTTCTAATACTTCCCATCGGTCATCCCGAATGCCCCATTGGGACAACCCACCATATCTGCTCATTTTGTAGGAACACCTTCTGAGGTCCGCCCCCAGGTGTTCACATCAGGAGTAGCCCCCAATATCTTTACCGTTCCACCATGCTCGGCCACCACACAGCCTTCACTGCCTAGGCCTACTTTTGATCCTTCGGCCTTTACTTTTCAGAATCCTATTTTCCAAGTGGAGCCTCCTCAGTACCCCACCTATACTTACTCCCAACCACCTCCATATGAGTTCTCAACGGGACAGGAAAAGACTCCCAAAGCTCCCGAACAGGATGAAATGGCAAAAAGGATGAGAAGCCTAGAACAGAGCCTCAAAAACATGCAGGGATTGAGTGGGCAAAAGAGTGTGTCATATACTGATTTGTGCATGTTCCCTCACGTGCATTTGCCTATGGGATTCAAGACTCCGAAGTTCGAAAAATACGATGGGCATGTTGATCCCATTACTCACCTTAAGAAATACTGCAATCAATTGCGTGGGGCTGGAGGAAAAGAAGAATTGCTCATGGCTTACTTTGGGGAAAGCTTGGTGGGTATTGCCTCCGAGTGGTATATGGATCAAGATATCTCTCGATGGCACATCTGGGATGACCTCGCGAGAGACTTTGTTATACAGTTCCAGTACAATATAGACATTGCTCCAGACAGGAACTCATTGGCAAATCTAAAGAAGAAGTCCTCAGAAAGTTTTCGGGAGTATGCAATCAAATGGCGTGAACAGGCGTCAAGGGTAAAACCTCCGATGGACGAGGTTGAAATGGTCACGGTGTTTCTTCAAGCTCAGGAAGTTGATTATTTCCAAAATATGATGTCAGCTATGGGTAAACCATTTGCAGAAGCTATTAAAATTGGTGAAATCGTGGAGAGTGGATTGAAAACATGCAGAATTCTGAGCTAGTCAGCCATTAGAACAACCTCCCAAGCCATTCAAGGCGGGTCTGGAGGAATGGCCAAAGGTAAGAAGAAAGAAGAAACGGCTATGGCAGCATCGGGTGCAAGAAGACACCGCACTCCTAGACCCATGTTCTCGGAAAGAACCCCTCAACATTACTACCCTCACCATGACATGGCTTATGCTCCTCAACCGTATGCGGTGATGAATGCTCAACCATTTGCTCGGCCGCAGCCACATGCCAATAGAAACCAAGCTCCATTCCCAAGAAATCAGCCTCCCCACCAAAACCACTATAATTCCCGTCCTCTACAGAATAACTTTCCTCCCCGTGAGCCACCCAGGAGGCAGAATTTTACTCCAATTGGTGAAACTAATCTATTCCCAAAACTTGTCCAAATAGGTCTACTGTAGCCGGTCCCTCAAACAAGGCATAACCCAGCATCGCCTGCCTACAGAGCCGGTGTCAGATGTGCCTATCATTCAGGAGCAGAAGGGCACGACACAAATGATTGTTGGACATTAAAAAGGGCAGTGGAGAACTTAATAGAGCAAGGAAAGATAGTGCTGAGGGATGAGGATGTCCCAGACGTGACTAATAACCCACTGCCATCCCACAATAATGGGCCAATAATTGGAATGATTTGTGAAGATAAAGAATTTAATCCGGCACTAAAGGCCATAATTGCCATTGCTGATGCGGAAAGAAAGCCAAAGGTTGCCCCGAAGCAAGATAAAGGGTAAAAGAAGAGCAAAGTCTCCAAGTCAGAACCAGAAAAGAAAGCTGAAACAGGAACGGAGGCAATGCCTCCCAAAGATGGTGTTCTTTATGTTCCACGAGGCCGCAAAGAAAAACAGTTGATTTTGAGCCCTCCAAAGAGATTTGAACTGAAAAAAGGAGCCCAGATGTACGTACCCAAGGGAGCTTGTGTGGTGCGGGGGACAATTAAACCATCAAGGCTGGATGAGCCCGTGGATATTGGACGCGCACCACAGAAGACTATGACCAATCCTGCTGCAGTGCCATGGAATTACCATCAGACGGTGGTTACGTATATAGGTAAAGAAATCTTGGGGGAACTTCCAGGAAATCACCCCGTTGAGAAATACTCAAACATAGAAGAGGTAAACAATGCCACCAGAAGGCGGTTCCCATCTAAGAAACCTGTAAGTGCCGAGGAAGCGGAAGCTTTCTTTCAGAAAATCAAGATGGCGGACTATGAAATGGTTGACCAGCTTCGAAAGTTTCCTGAACAAGTCTCCTTGCTATCTTTGTTGATGAAATCCCCCGAACATCAGAAGGTATTGATCAAAACCATCAACGAAGCATATGTGCCTGTCGAGACTTCTGTAGAACAGTTGGAGAGAATGGCAGAAAGATTTTTTCACAATTAACCAGATCTCCTTCAGCAAAAATGACTTGCCCCCAGAAGGGGCCGCACATAACAAAGCCCTGCACTTAACTGTCAAATGTGAAGGATACTACGTGAAAAGGGTTATGGTGGATGGAGGTTCTGGGGTAGACATCTGCCCACTCTCAACACTACTGCGCATGGAAATTGGGACCGAAAGGATTCGTCCCAACAATGTCTGCGTACGAGCCTTCGATGGTATAAAAAGGGACACGATTGGAGAGATCGATCTAATTCTGACCAGCGGCCTAGTAGACTTTGAAGTAACCTTCCAGGTTCTAGACATGGACACCTCCTACAACCTTCTTTTGGGGAGGTCATGGATCCATGCAGCGGGGGCTGTGCCCTCTACTCTTCATCAGATGGTAAAGTTCGAGCATGAGGACCAAGAGATTGTGGTCCACGGGGAGGATGAACAATCAATTTATCGGGACCCATCAGTCCTATGTCTTGAAGCGAGAGAAGGCAGTGAGCATATAGTTTATCAGGCATTTGAAGTTGTGGTGGCAGACCAGTATGAAGAAGGAAACCCTTAACCCCAACCATTCCTTTCCAATGCCTCGATTATGGTGGCCAAAGAAATGATCCGACATGACTTCAAACCAGGGAAGGGACTTGGAAAATCCCTGCAAGGAATAGCTGAACCGATTATCCTGCCTACCACTGAGAAGATCTTCGGGATAGGTTTCCACCCTACCCCAGATGATATAAAGGGGGCAGACGAGAGAAAGAATGATGGATGGGTTCTACCTCAGCCACTGCTACATTTGTACGAGACCTTTGTCAAGCCAAAATACAATGAAGAAGAAGAGGATGAGGCCTTTACGGCCGAAGAGATTGAAGAGATATGTGGGGCAATGAGGAAGATACTATATGAAACACACATGGTCCAGGCAGGGGAGGGCTCAGGCACCGCTGAGGTGCTGTATATGGGACCTAATGCCAAGCTGCAGAATTGGAAGGCTACGCCATTCCCAATCAGGCGGGAGTCCCGGTAGACCTGTCCTGCCACTTTTTCTGCATCGCGAGTTATTCCAGGGTGTAACTCGGGTGTTTTCTTTAGTTTCTTGTCTTTTAATTTCCAAATGTAAAACCCTGTTATCTTCAAATTCCAAGAAATGAAATCAATATTTCACCGTTCGTCTTTCTTTATTCTTTCTGATTTTTGCTATTTTTCTCTTTTATTTCTTCTTTCAGTTCTAATAATGCGGCCTTAAATAACATGACATGCTTGCGGACTTCATGCCCAGATCCAAACACGTTGTCTAATGGTAAAGTACTGAACCAAGAACCGGAATATGATGAAGAAGAGGCTTTTAGGGAAATAAATCGAGAATTGGAACAATTTGAGAATAAACCTAAAGCCAATGGTGCCGTCAAAGCAGCAAGCAAGAACATCAAAAAGATTTTGAGAAAGATGATTCAGAGCCCCAGACAATGGCATGAAAAGTTGCCTTTTGCATTACTGGGATATCGCACCACAGTGCGCACATCGAGGAGCTACCCCATACCTTTTGGTCTATGGAACCGAGGCTGTTATACCCGCAGAGGTAGAAATCCCTTCTCTCCGAATCTTTGTTGAAGCTGAAATTGAAGACAGTGAGTGGGTCAAGACCCGTTTAGAACAGTTGTCTTTAATTGATGAAAAACGGATGGCCGCGGTCTGTCACGGGCAGTTGTACCAACAAAGAATGGCCCGCGCTTATAACAAGAAAGTACGACCCAGGAATTTTGAAGTGGGACAACTTGTGTTAAGGCACATTCTTCCACATCATCAGGAAGCAAAAGGAAAATTTGCTCCTAATTGGAAAGGTCCATACATCATCAGAAAGATATTGCCGAAAGGAGCATTGTATCTGAGAGACATCGAAGGATGCGATCCCGAAGCCGCTGTGAATGCGGACGCAGTAAAAAGGTACTATGTCTAGGTTTGCTATGGTGATAACTTTTGTGCAATTGAGATGACGAAGGCTTTCCTTCTCGCTACCCAAACACTATCAACCCTTTGCGAACCCATTTGATTCGGTTACTCTTCTTTGATTGCCCTCTTTGGAACCCGAAAGTACTGTTGAAAAGAAAAAAAATGAAAGAAAATGATTGAAAAAAAAAGAAGAAAAACAAAAGAAGAAAAACAAAAGAAAAAAAACAAAACAAAAACAAAAACAAAAAAAACAAATGTTTGCCTGAACTACGTCTGACTTGATTCCGAAAGGATACGTAGGCAGCCTCTCTCTGGGGTTCAATCACACCAAAACAAAAATCCCAATTCCCCCAAAAAAGTGAAACTGGGGCAGATGATATAATGGCTCGGCAATGCGCCCACCGAAACGGTTCCAAAGTTGTAATTCCATCCAAGATTCTTTTTACCCAAAAACCTTGTCCAAGTCCTTCCGATCAATTGGCAAAGGCGTGGGAGTTGAAAACATCATTGTTGGAATCTGATGCAATCAAATTGAGAGAAATAAATGAGAGAGTCTTATCGGTGAAAATCTACGGGCACCATAAGGCGACGGTGAGTAGAGAAATTGAAAATGAGAGAGTCCGCTTAGTGAAAAACTCGTAAAGAGCACTATCGGGCGACGGTGAGAAGAGAAATGAGAGAGGTCGACTGGTGAAAACCTGCAAAGGGTGCCGTCGGCCGAAGAGAAGACTTCTCCCACCATTGAAAGAGTCCTGGCAAGATTCCCTGGATCTGAGACACGGGTCAATGAGTTTATGAGAAGTGTGGAAAGTTTGTGCGGGTCAGGTATCCAGTCTAAGAAGCATGTCATGTCTATTTGAAGCCTGCATGCACCCCAGATAAGTCCTTCTTTTCTCCCCTAAAGGAACGCTTCTCTTTAAATTCATTTTCTTACCTTTTGTCTACTTTTTCCTTGAAATCCCTTTCGGTCTAACTCTGTTCCCGAAATTAGTACAAAGAAAAGGTGACAGGACTACAGGGCTCTCCCTAACAAAAGCTAAAGAAAAGTACCCAGCCTCAGCGGGTGCATCAAGTCAATCCCGACTGGCCATGATGGCGGATGCTTTGAAATCAAAGTTACTGAAAGAGAAAAAGAAAAGTCAAGGACAAAGGTCTTAAAGGCAGAATAAAGTGAAAAGGGTCGAAGCCCCACGCGGGTGAGTCATCATGAAATCCTTAAAGTTGAGTCATGCAGTTTCAAAGAGAGGGGAATCTTCAAAACCAGCAAGCAGCAGAGGTTCTCGACAGAAGATAGGCCGGGATCAAGCAATCAAGGCCATAAAACCAACCACCATTTCAAACTAACAATTGTTCTTTGTTTGAAAATTGAAACAGGTGCAATCCAGGTAACCGCGCAAAAGCAGGTGCAGCCAAAAGAAAAGAAACGTGCAAGTGCTGAAACAGCTTTGCAGCAAATAATCAATGCAAAAGGGAAGTTTCCTCCAAGTTCTTTCCTGCATCTTATCAAAAATGAAAAAGAGAAAAAGAGATAACAAAAGAAGAAAATCCCCAAAAGAGGATAGTTAGAATTCCCAACATCAACCTGGTACTTTGTTAGCCAACATTAGGGTTCCAATCCCTGAGTTGAGCATTTTTCCCTTTAGCCAACATTAGGGCTCCAATCTACGAGTTGAGCGTTTATTCCGTTAGCCAACATTAGGGCTCCAATCCCTGAGTTGAGCATTTTACCCTTAGCCAACATTAGGGCTCCAATCCCTGAGTTGAGCGTTTTACCCTTAGCCAACATTAGGGCTCCAATCCCTGAGTTGAGCATTTTTTCCCCTTTAGCCAACATTAGGGCTTCAATCCCTGAGTTGAGCATTTTTCTTTTAGCCAACATTAGGGCTCCAATCCCTGAGTTGAGAGTTTTTTCCCTTAGCCAGCATTAGAGCTCAAATCCCTGAGTTGAGCATTTTTTCTTTAGCCAACATTAGGGCTCCAATCCCTGAGTTGAGCGTTTTTCCTTTAGCCAACATTAGGCTCCAATCCCTGAGTTGAGCGTTTTTCCTTTAGCCAACATTAGGCTCAAATGCCTGAGTTGAGCATTTTTCCCTTTAGCCAACATTAGGGCTCCAATCCCTGAGTTGAGCATTTTTTCCGTTAGCCAACATTAGGGCTCCAATCCCTGAGTTGAGCATTTTTCCCTTTAGCCAACATTAGGGCTCCAATCCCTGAGTTGAGCGTTTTTCCTTTAGCCAACATTAGGGCTCCAATCCCTGAGTTGAGCGTTTTTCCTTTAGCCAACACTAGGGCTCCAATCCCTGAGTTGAGCGTTTTTCTTTAGCCAACATTAGGGCTCCAATCCCTGAGTTGAGCGTTTTTCCTTTAGCCAACATTAGGGCTCCAATCCCTGAGTTGAGTTGTTTTCCTTTAGCCAACATTAGGGCTCTAACCCTGAGTTGAGCTTTTTACCTTTTAGCCAACGTTAGGGCTCCAATCCTTAAGTTGCGCCTTTTAGACATAGGGCCTCCATTCCCTAGTCGCTTTTTCGCCAACATTAGGGCTCCAATCCCTGAGTTGCCGTTTTAGACACAGGGTTCGAGATGACCAAAAGAATGAGTCTCAATCCAGAATAAAGAAAAGAAGAAAAGAACAAAAAGAGTTGAAATCAAAGTGCTGAAATGGAGAAAGATGCGGACTGCTCAAAATTTGATTGAAGTCACAAGCCTCGCATGTCCCGTTTTGATCCAAGTGCTGAAGAAAGAACCAACACCTACAGCTTGCGAGCATCAAGATTCAGATCGGAGTCCACAGCAAAATCAGCTAAGACTCAAGATCAAGCTTCAAGAGATTTATAGATAGGAATCTTGTAACTCATAGTTGATAGGCATAGCTAGCTTAGCTTTTGATTTTCCTTTTGGTTTAATAAGGGGGTCAGCAAGCAGTAGCAGCATCAACAGAAGTGAAATCACAGCTCCTGGTAGTCCCAGCTACCAAAACTTCCAGAACTACACTGATCTGATTCCTTTATAGCCAAGGATATGTAGGCAACCTCTGATACAAGGTTCGGTCAGACGTTTTTTCAAAAATGCTTCTCATGGAGTGCCAAACAGGCAAAAATCCCTCATAATTGCTCATTTATCTTTGCCCGAAAACCCTTCGTGTCTCCGAGCAAAGAGGGGCAGCTGTGAGCACGTGATTTCTGCCTCGCTTGAATTATTCCTATAGACTTCTTAGAATTAGAATTTTTTTTTTATTATTTGATTTTTAGGATTTAATTGCGTATTTTTGTGTGTATTTTTATTTGTGTGTGCATGATAATTCATAAAAATACAAAATTATTGCATGAGCATTTAGGATTTAATTTTACATATTTTTAGACTAATTAGTAATTAGGCTTTTACAGAAATACAGAAAAAAATCATAAAGAAACTTTGATTTGTTTTGTTTGATTTTAATTTTAGTTTTTGGGTTTATTAATTTCCTTTAAATTGGTATTAGTTTAAATGTAGCTTAATTAGGTAGTTGAATTAATTTTGAGGTTTAGTTTTAGTTTAGTTTTAAAATTAATAAAAAAAAAAGAAGAAAAAGAGAAAAAAAACCAAACAAAAGAAAAAGAATTAATTGGAAATAAAAAAGGAGAAAAGCTGGTCTGTTTTGGGCCAATACTAGCACAATCTAACAGCCCAAGCCAACCCCCAAAGAAAACCCGGTCAACAGGCCCAAAACTAGCCCAAATCACCCTTGCACCCGGTCCAGACCTCCCTTGCTACCAAACGACCCCGTTTGCTTTACATTAAATCTGAGCCGTCGAGGTTACATGATCCAACAGCTCAGAAGCTAGGGTCCTTAAGTATAAATCTGTCCAAACGACCCTTACCCCCCTCAGGCCCCCCTACCCTCACCATCTCTTAGACCTCTCACCAGAAATGTAACGCCGTCGTCTGCCGCCGGCCGGAAATTGCCTCCGCCGGCGGCGAGTCTCCGATGGCCACCAAAATTTCACCACCGCTGCTTCTTCACCTCCCCTTTCCAAATTCGACCCCCGTTTCCTTCAAATCCCACCCAAACGCGTCGAATAAGAAAAACCCTAGCGCCGCCTCCGCCGTGTCCGGCGGCGCCGCCTCAAAACCCCACCAAAATCACACCCCCAGAATCGCCTCACCCTCCTCTTTCCAAATCTACAACCAGTAATCTTCAAATCTTACCCAAAACCCTCAAATTTCAAATCGAAAGTTGGCCTGGAACCCTAATTTTTTAAGACTGGCGGAATACTGATTTATGGACTATAATAGTCTCTAATCATGTGTTTTCTCATGAAAACACATGATTAGGGATGGTTGTAGTCCGATTAAGTCCAAGAAAACCTGCCAGCGTTCGAGTCCAAGTCAAAATTTCGAGATATTTCATTTTTTCACCTTCTTCTCTGTTTTTCTTTTCATTCATGATTGTTATTTTTCATTCTCTATTTTTACTCAGAATTTCTTTTCATTTTATTTTGTGTTTGAGTTAGGGTTTTGATTTAGGGTTCTGATTTTACAGCCATATAGTTTAATTGTGTTATTAGTAATTTGATTGTTTGTTTGATTTTAATCGTATGATTCCATGATGGTTACTATTTTTACATTTTTATTTTGTTTTGTTGTTAGTTTACTGTTTCATTAGTTTAATAATAAATTTAGTCTTAGATCACATATTTATCAGAATTAATTCAAAGTTCAAAGTTAGGTTTAGTGGTCAATTTTAGAGGTTTTGATAATTAGGCCTTGTTTGGGTGTTGCTGAAATATTTCCAGGCCCTTAATGATTAACCACGGTTATTTTGACCAAGTGTGAAAGAGCTGGGGTTAGTTAACCTAAGATAGTAATTCAAGGGTGAAGTCAGGGGTAGTATAGGCATTTTACAATAAAAGAGTCTTGCAGTAACTGAATTGGAACCCCCTAGAACCTTCTAGATGGGGGTTCTAATTTAAAATTCAGGAAATTGAGTGTAGTAACTTGGGCAACAAGTCATGAATTGAAGGACTAAGTAGTTAAAAACTGAAAATAAAAGAGGGACCTAGGGTGTAAAAGGAAATCTGAAAGTTGCCCTAGCCTTTGCCTATAAAAAGGGCAATACCCTTGCCTTGCAAGGAGGGGGGGAGAGAGCTACAGACCTGAAAAATTCAAAATTGAAAAGTTTGAGCAGGTCTAGAGATCCAAAAATCTGAAAACTCAAAATTCAAATTCAAAACTACTGAAAAACTACTGAAAATTCAAAACAATTTCTGTAGAAGTAAAGAGATACATAAACATTAGATCCTAGAGAGAAAACTGCTGAAAATTCAACAAAAAATAGCCTAGAAGTCCAAAAACCTACTGTTTCATCCAGTTTCAGCAGCTGAAATTCACTCTCAAGTTCTGAAATTAGTTGTAATTCACCTGTTGAAGATCACTTTGAGTCATCAAAATTTAGTCCTAAGTTTCAGCTGAGTTTTGGTTGATTGAAGTTTGTTTTTGGAAGTCTACTGCATCCTGGCCTTATTTACTGGGTTTTGATTTGGAATTGCTGGTTTCCTGCTGAAATTGCACCTGTTATTCTATTGCTGCTTGGCTGATCTTCAACCTTTTCATTTTGTTCTAATTTCCAGGTACATTTTTAGCCTCAAATGATACCTGAAGGTTGAATCCAAATGTGTGTTCCAATTTGAAGATACATGCTGAAATGTTATATGTTGCATTTTAGAAATTTTCTTCTTACGGTTTACTTCGATTTGGTTGTCTAGTATGTTTACATATATCTGTAATTTGCTTATAATATGTTAAATCAAGTGCTATATTTAGTCGCTATTAGGATTTAAGAGTTACATAGCTGAATTCCTTAAGGGATGTAATAACTGGACTGTTTGGACTGTTTTCAGCATATTATGAGTACTCTATCTAGTAGTTTACTGCTTTAAGGCTAGCTGTCATGTTAAATGTTAGTATGGTTAATATCATGTCAGTTTGAAGGATTAAAATTGGAATGTAATGTGAACTTGAAGCTGGTTTAGAACCGGTATTAGTATTCAGCAGGAATGCTAAGTTTAGGTCTAACGAATGTGCAAATGGCTCTATGCTTCAGTTTGTTTTTAATTTCAGCAGTTTGGTTTTGAAATCAGAGAACACACATTTTAGTATATTAAGTTTTTGAGTTTGATGTTTCAGTATAAATGTTAATCACTTTAGTTCAATCATTGAATACTATAAATGCTTGTAGTAATTTATTAGCTTAGACACGATCTGAACGTGAAATATGCATCTAAAAATTAGCAGATGTTGATTTGAATGGATCTACATTGTTCCTTTGTTACAAAATCGTTGAGTTCAATTTTGAAACAAATTCAGTGGCTGTGAAATCCAATTAAGGTCCAGCGTTTGGTTTGGGCTCGCCGATAGACCAAGGCTCGACAGCCTGTTTTGAATGATTTGGGACCTAGCTTTGCTGATGCATGGCCCCGCTCCAGTTCTAGCTCGCCTTCCCATTTGGGCTTGTGCTGAGGCCCAAGCGTTAGACAGATTCTCATAAACGAAGCTGAATGATTTCTATTTCCACTTGGGCTGGTTTTGAAGCCCAGTACGATGAAAGCCTAATTCACTATGGGATCTGATGGTTTAAATACAGGCATTGGGCATTTCAAGTTAGGTAGCAAACTTGAATTAAGGGGTTTTCTGTAATGGAGGTCCCCTTGTTTAAGTTTGGACCTGATCTTGAGGCCCGAACTTTCTCGAATACCTTTAATAATAATTAATTCATAGTGCTAATTAATTAAGTTTTTAGAGACAATCCTTAATAGATAATAATATTTCATCTTTAGGAGGTCCTTTTAAAAATAAATTGAGGTGCGCCGCGCCAAACAAAAATTCACAAACTGCGTGGCCCTCTTTAATTATTTCTTTTAAAATACTTAGAACTCGGGACGTGCCATTTAGCGAATTTCCATGGCCTCCCGCAAAGATATCAACACGCTAGTTGCTTTAGGCTTGTCTTTTAATAATATCACCTTCTTAAACTCGGGTGCGCATTTCATGTGACCCAAATCCAAATCCTAAAACGTCGAATAAAATGTGTTTCAGATCCGGGTGCATTGCATGTGACGTGATCCAAAAACACGTTTTAAACGACGTTCAATCTTCCTTAAAAATTAATTAAAAGCGGTAAATAACTTTAAATTGCACTATAGGATGAACATGTACTAAATCAGATAATAGACCAATTATAATAGTTTAAGCGACCGTGCTAGAACCACAGAATCCGGGGGTGCCTAACACCTTCCCCCGGGTTAACAGAATTCCTTATTCAGAATTTCTGGTTCGCAGACTTCACTTGGAAAGTCGAAATTTTCCTCGATTTGGGATTCAAGATAAACCGGTGACTTGGGACACCAAAAGCCAAACCTATCCCAAGTGGTGACTCTGATGAATAAATAATCCCATTTCGAATAATGTCACTTAAAGTGGAAAAACTACCTTATACACTATCCTTCGGGGGTAGGTGTGTAAAAAGGAGGTGTGACAGTTGGCAGTATTCCCAACCTCGTAAAATATTAGCCCAAATTTTGGAGTGGGTACTTGCATTGTACTTAGTAAGGTATTTATTAAGGAGTAAGTTTACCCACATTGCATGTGGAGATTTAAAAACCCGCCAGGCTAAATTTGCAAGCAGGAGAGAATTCTTCATCCCAAGTTTTTGTATTCCCAAACCTCCTGCTGCTTTGGAAGTAGTTATCACATCCTATTTTAGAAGGTGAATTTTCTTTCTTGTAGCAGTAGTTCCCCACAGGAAATTTCGCTGATATTGTTCCATTTTGGTAATAATATGTGCCGGAATTTGTATATATTGCATAATATGGTTGGGTAAATTGTTTAGAGTCGATTTTATGAGAGTAGCTCTTCCTGCCATCGTTAGAAAATTTATTTTCCATCCGGCAAGTCGAGTTTTGAAGTTGTCAAGTAGAAATTGGAAGTCTTCCTTTTTAGGTTTTCCTTAGAACATAGGAAACCCTAGATATTTTCCAAAAGAAGTGCCTTCTTTAATACTGAAAGAATCAGTGACAAATTGTCTATCAGAAGGCTTGCAGTTTTTTGAGAAAAAAGCTTTAGATTTATCAAAGTTGATTTGCTGTCCTGAATAGTGTGTAAAGTGATTTAATACATCAATAACTGCATGACAACTTTTAGTAGTAAGTTTGTAAAATAAGATAATATCGTCAGCGAAGAAAAGATGTGATAGTGTTGGTCCTGCTCTTGATAAACTAATTGGTTGCCATTGGAGGTAGTCCATTGCCCAAGTATACGTATATATAACTGCAGCCTCAAGCTTAAACATGCATAAAGCATAAATTGCAGCCTCATGCCCAAACATGCATAAAACATAAACTGCAGCCTCAGGCTCAAATACAGGTGTTCAACATTCAGGGATTTAAAATCAGGAGCTGAGAATTATACGGCAATACATGATAGTATAATACTGAATCACACTGAGTTACATGATACTGGAATACTGGATCACACTAAGTTATATAATACTGGAATACTGAATAGGACTATACTGAGATATGTATTCTTGAACTGAATATGAGCACTGAAACTTCAATTGTTTATGGCATACTGAGTAATCTGTACTAAGACTCGGGTGCATAAAACCTAAGTCTATATTGAATACGCACCGAGCTCACAGCGTTCAGAATGAAAGTCATGACCGAGTTATGAAGCTAGAGAATAGAAGTTCTACAACTATTCAAGGAACTAGGCTAAACTATATTTCTGAGGCAATTAGTAACGTGGTAAAAGAAACATAGTGTAGGGAGAATCATTAACATTCCAAAACATAGAGAGTTAGCCTCACATACCTTAATATCCTGCTCTTGAGCGTAATACAACATTCGCCAACCCTTTCAACTTTAATCTATATCAATACAAGTCAAAGGGATTCCATATTAGCAATAATACTCATGTTTTGGTTACTTAGGCATTTTCTCAAACACTTGGTGGCATAAAGCTTCATAGTCCTTATTAGTGGTGTCTCTACACCCAATAACTCATTCTCTTGCTCCTAGATAAATTCTAAAGTCTCAAATGATTATAATCAACATCATTCTTATCACCCATAAGGTAAACAACACCCTTAGCCAATAATCAACACCCCAAACCTATAACCGTTCATGCTTTTCTATCAAACCCATCAACTTATAGCTCATGAACTAGAGTCAATAATCATTAATCCGATGCTAGAATCAATTAGAGGGTGAAGACATTACCTTTTTGAAGTTCAATCCCCTTGAATTCGAGTTCTAGGGTTCCTTCTCTCAACAATGATGTTCCAATCGAATATCTAATGATATGGAGGGTTTACACATGTTAATAAGCTGATGGGAAATTGAAATTAACTTAGCATCGTCATTAGAACTTACCATGGATGGTGGAGGGACCCTTAAGGAGTTAGGTTTTTGAGAGCTCCCCTTTCTAGAGCAAGTTTTTGTGTTTAGGGGGTGTGGGGACCAAGTAGGCCTTTAAAATGACCCCCCAAATATGCCCCCCACGCACCTGAAGGCCTGACCGCGCAAAATGGCAGTAACTGACACAAGTGCGCGGTCGCGCACTGGGCGTGCATATTGCGCACTGTTCTGTAAAACGCACATAACGTTTTGAACAGAGATCCGTTTGGGCTCCACAATATATCGTTGGAAAGCTATCTCAAACGCCTACAACTTTTTTGTTTTGAGTTTTCCCAAATACCTTACACATTTTCACTAAATTCTGCTGCAAGACTGACCTTTTATAAACTTAGTAGATTTTGTCGAATCTTGTACACCTCACTCTTCGTCTTGATTCTAAAATAACTATTTTCACCCTTACTCATCCCGATAGGACTTCATATGTCTAAAATATCAAATTAATACCCATTTAACATATCCACACCTAGTCCAAATGTACGAGGTGTTACAAACCTGGTGTCACAAGTGCACGAGCTTCTACAGTAATACATACAAGGGTCTGAAATAAATACAAAGTTGTCTGAATGAATATACACAGCTTAAATAATAATAAAGACGGGGACTTCAGGAGCTGCGGGCGCTGAGTAGCTGTACCTCAAGTCTCCGCAGGTTGTCCAATTTGAGCTCTCTAGTAGCCGCCGCTGGGACCAACTCCAAAATCTGCACAGTGTGCAGAGTGTAGTATCAGTACAACCGACCCCATGTACTGGTAAATGCTGAGCCTAACCTCGACGAAGTAGTGAAGAACCTAATGCGAGTCACCTACACTACAACCTGTACGCAGTATATAATAATGAAAGAAAATGGGAATACTAAACAGAATTAAACAGCCAACTGAAAATAATAACCACATCCTCAAGAATAAGCTAGTGTCGCCCAGAATTACCAATCTTTTACAGTTCAAATAAAAATATCGGAAACCAAGACAGCTCAACAAATGGAAATATATAGGTTGTTGTGGCACGCAACCCGATCCCACCAGACAACACATAATCCTCCCTTATTCCACCATAATAGCATCAACAACAGAGATAACGTATATAAATATGTTGCGGCGCGCAACCCAATCCCACCATATATCAATACCAGTATCACATTTCACCCTTATTTCGCCATATCAATCCACCCTTATTCTACCTGTGGCGGCGTGCAACCCGATCCCACCGTATAGTACAGATTCACCCTTATTCCACCACATCAATCCACCCTTATCACACCTGCTGCGGCGTGCAGCCCGGTTCCACCATATCGGTGCCAAGTACTCAATGCACAATCAAATCAACCGTTCAAACTACAATAATATTTACGATCAACAAATACCAAACTGAACCAAAATGGAAACCTTGTACAATACAGAAATCTACACGAGTGATACTACACAGCAAGACCAATCCAGAATTTGATAATTAGAAGGTGCAAGTAAGTCAATTTAAGCAAATAGCAGGTAATCATGAAACTATGGAAGAGCTAACATCATTAACAAGAGAAGATATTGATTAACAAGTAGCAGTTAAGCATGAAAAGCATTTAGAGCATATAACAGTCAAAACAGGAAGGAAATAATTAAGGAAAAGCGGAAAATCAGAGAAAACAGATAATTCGGCGGCGTATAAGCACTCGTCACATCGCATATACGCCGCTAACATGAAATTCACATAGCACATAGTCCAAGGATTCCTAATTCCCTCAAGTCAAGGTTAGACACAACAGTTACCTCGCTCCAAAGACCACTCAAAGTTCAACCACAGCTTTGCCTTTCAAACACGCCTTCGAACCAACAATATCTAGCAAATTACCAACCAAACGATTCAAATTAAGTCGTAGGAACTACCCGCAATTGTAAAGAATTCAATTTAGGTCATTATTAAAAAAGTCAACAAAAGTCAACACCCGAGCCCGCTTGGTCCAAACCCGAAATTCAGAGCAAAATTCGATTACCCATTCACCCCCAGCCCGGTTATGTAATTTATTTTGAAATGCGACCTCAATTTGAGGTCTAAATCCCTATTTTTCAAAAATCCCTAATTCTACCAAAACCTCCAATTTACATCATGAAAACTCTAGATTTTAGATTGAAATCTTAGGAAAAGTAGTGAAAGATTGAAAGAAACTAGTTTAGTATCACTTACCAATGATTTGGGGAAGAAAAGTTCTTTGAAAAATCGCCTCTAGGGTTCTTGAGTTTGAAAATTTGAAGAATGAATTAAAAATCCCATCTAAATCATATTTACCCACCTGCAGATGCCGCATTTGCGACCTAGGGTTCGCAAGCGCGAACCCCGCAAATATGAAGGAACCATCGCAAATGCGAAGCCTCTCACACCTCTGCTTTCTTCGCAAATGCGAAGATTAGTTCGCAATTACGAACATGACCCTCCGCAATTGCTACCCTGTGATCGCATTTGCGACCACTGCTTTCCCCAGACTCACTTCGGAAATGCGAAGAATATTTCGCAAATGCGAAATCTGTGTGGCCCAGCTACTCTTCGCAAATGCGAATC
This sequence comes from Nicotiana attenuata, assembly GCF_001879085.1. Classification (NCBI taxonomy): domain Eukaryota; kingdom Viridiplantae; phylum Streptophyta; class Magnoliopsida; order Solanales; family Solanaceae; genus Nicotiana; species Nicotiana attenuata. The sequence continues at coordinate 162,322 of NW_017672431.1, read as the reverse complement.
CAGCAGAGGTCGAAAATCCGATGCCTGATCTCGCATCCTGCAACACAATTGAAATACCAGCAACATTTTCTAAGTCAAATTTCACTCCGTAGCCTATCCGAAACTCACCAGAACCCTCGGGACTCTAAATCAAAAGTGCACACAAGTCTAAAAATATCATACGAACTTGCTCGCGCGATCAAATCGACAAAATAACACCTAGAACTACGAATTGAGCACCAAATCAAATAAAATTTTCAAGAAAACTTTGAAACTTCTATTTTCACAACCAAATGTCCGAATCACGTCAAACCAACTCTGTTTCTCACCAAATTTCACAGACAAGTCATAAATATGGTGTTGGACCTATACTGGATTCCGGAACCAAAATACAGACCCGATATCTAAAAGTCAACTATTGGTCAAACTTTTCAAATTCATTAAGCCTTTAACTTTCAGATTTCAACAAAGTCCGATATCTTGGGCTAGGGACTTCCGAATTCAATTCCGGACATACACCAAAGTCCCAAATCACGATATGGACCTACCGGGACCGTCAAAATACGAATCCGAATCCGTTTGCTCAAAACGTTGACCGAAGTCAACTCAAATAGATTTCAAGCAAAATTTCATATTTTTCTTAGTTTTTTTTTTAACATAAAAGCTTTCCAGAAACATGCTCGGACTACGCACGCAAATCGAGGAGGACAAAAATAAGGTTTTTAAGACCTCGGAACCCAGAATTTGATTTTAAAACATAAGATGACCTATTGGGTCATCATAAATTTGGGGGGACGGGATCTTAGCCTCTATTTTCTCAAATGCTGCCTCTTCATCACATTCGACTTCTTGGATCATTATTTCAAGGTTAGACTGGCTTTTAAGATCTGGCTGAAAGTTTCTCATGCATTTCATGTTATTACAACCTGCATAAAAAGAACTGTAAAAAGAAAAGGCGAAATGGCTTCCTGGCCACTTAAACTTGTAGGGCTTTTAAAAGCCGATACATAAACTTGCACTTTTCCCATTTGAACACTCCAACTTGATGCAATAGATACTAATAAACACAGTTGACCGTTGACTATGCCTACGTGGAAACGGTGTAGCTGACATGGCTAAATTGTGTGCAAATCACGCTACAAAGGCGCGTGAATAGTATTATTTTTATTAAAAAAATATGAGAATCAAAATAAAATATAGATGAGACCAAAAAAGAAAAGAAAAAAAAGAGGCCTCTCCCCTTCCCCTTCTCTTTTCCCCTCCCTCCCAACGTCTGTCGTCTTCCCCACAAAAAAAAAATTATGTATGCATTTTGTTGCATCCATTTTTGCTCTCTTGCTCTCTACAATACTTCATTTCTCTCTCTATATATATATATATGTAAATCTGCACCTGTATAATTATATCTATAAATCTCTGTTCTATTTATCTTCATCGGAACTATAACCCGCCACCGACCACCGCCGTTATTTTTTTTCACAGTGTTACTTTGACCCACTTTTTTTTTTGGCTTAAGATTCAGTTCAAGATTCTATAATTTTATGCTCATTTGCATGTCTGGTGCTGGAGTTATTTCTTTTTATTTTTTTTAGTTCTTGGGGTTTATTTGATCTGGGTCAGTTGATTTGTTAACGGGTTTTTTCTTAGGGTTTTGGTTGATTTAAGAGTTGATTAATAAGATTTGACTGCTAAAAAGTAAAGCAGAGAAAAGAGTTTACAGGAGAGGTAGCCGACAGTGACAGAGATGCCGGAGATGGTGGTGAGACGGAGGTAATCGAGGGTGTTGAAATTGGCAATAGTCTTAGTAAAAGGTGGGTTTCGATCTATAACTAGGTATTCCGGCTTTGCCGATGCTGTTATGTTTGTGTTCATCTTCCCTATTAGCAGCTGCTCTTTTGGCCAGTCGCCGGCGACGGAACGCTAGGATGGTTTTTAATCGGAAAATGCAAGTGTCGGCAGTTGTATATGTTCATCTTTGCTATAATTGTGGGTGACTGATTAATACAGGTGTCAAAAAAAAGTTAATGAATGGATGATGTGGCTATACAAAATATTGAATTAAATCCATGTCAGCAGCAACTAAACAACACGCACCATTGCAAGTGTTTATTAGTAGCCATTTTTTCAAGTAAAGGTGTTCAAATGGAAACTCAAAAGTTTATATATCAGCTTTACAAACTGATACAAGTTTAAGTGGCCAGGAAGTCATTTCGCCAAAAGAAAAACACATTGACTTATGGGAGATAACGTTCGGAAACTGAATAATGTGTTAGACATTTGGCATTGATTATTTGAGGGGTTAACAGGGATAGTTAAAAGGGATTTAATGACTCTTCTGAAAGCTTTGATTCACTTTACCGTGCTTGTTACCTTTCCGTTTTGCATAGTTTTCTTTCTCTCTAAATGAATTGGGTGTGAACGAATGATTGTTGAGCCATGGGAGCGGGGAAAGATTAGCCCATTAGAGATTAAATTTGCTTATATACTTTAGGATTGGGCTCGGTCAAACAAGTAAAATTAATGCCAAAATTTCACGGTATAGCCAGTTTTCGGACTGGTCAATCAAAAATAGCCAGCATTTACCAAGTCAATGAAAAATAGCCACCGTTTTGCTGCAATAGAGACCGGTCCAGCATAATATACTGGAGTTTCGGTGCACTTGTGTATGAACTCCAGCATATTATGCTGGACCGGTATACTTTGGTGGCTCCAGTATAATATACTGGAGACTGGAGCACTGGTGCTCCAAACTCCAGTATATTATACTGGACCATTATACTTGCTGGAACTCCAGTATATTATGTTGGAGTTCTAGTGTATTTATATCCTGGAACTCCAGTATAATATGCTGGAGTTCAAGTATACTTATGCTGGAACTCCAACATAATATACTGGAGTATTTTCCGGATTTTGAACAGTGTTTTCGCTCAGATTTGTCTTTACATAAAAAGTGGCTAAAATACTTTTGAAATTGGGCTATTTTTGAACGACCAGTTGTAAATCTGGCTTTTTTTAAAATCACCCGATATAAGAAAATGAGCATGATTTAGAATTTTCTTTTATTTTGTCTTATTTAGTTTTCTTTCATTTGTTTATTTTATTACATTGTCTGCTAGGAGCATGCTTAGGCCGTCAACATCCGGATAGGCGAATTTAATTTTCATTTTTATTTTTCTTTTATTAGGTGGGGACAACCTCAAACCTCTTTTGCTATTTATTTTCCTTTTGTGTGTTTCTTACCTTAGCCCGAATATTCCTAAAAGCCAACAAGATCATGTATGCATTACGGAACTCGGGGAATGCATAGCACCTTCTCCCCGAGTCGAATGAACCCCCTTACCTAGAATCTTTAGTGCAGTCAGTTTTAGAGCCTAAACGTATTTTAAAGGAAAATCATTTCTAAAAAAACGGTGACATGACACACCGAAATCAAATGTCATGTGGCGACTCCGAAAAATCCTTGAAAACACCATATTTTGTCACTTTCAATTTTGAAAAACTTTTTGAGCTTTATAAATCTTTTTTATAATCCTTAAAGAGGGCTAGTAAAGTGAAAAAAGGGGATATGACAACTATAATATTTAATAAATCAAATTACATAATAATCATGTCTAATTGTTAGTTAAAGCAAATGTTACGAAATTAAAAGATAAAATAATGACAAAGAAAATGACTGCAAACGAGTTCAATATTCGTATGTCACTATTTACAGGACCAAAGATCAATCAAGCTTCTAGATTCCGCAATACCAAACAGTATACTAAAATCAAACGGGAAATTCTTCTTCCTCTTTCTTCCTCTTATCAAGAAGATTGGCTTTGCCTGTTGCAAATAAGGGGACGTCAAATATAACGTACGGTTTTGATCACAGAAAACTCCATAATCATAACTAATTAGAAAAAGTCATCTAAAAATTATCTTATGTTATATTTATTATCTGGCCTGCATTTTGGAAATTTGGCATATCTACCAACATTTCGTTTATCCAGCTAAATCTTTATCGTACATAAGAACATTACGAAGCCAGACTTACATTACCTCCTCAATCATCATTTCATCTCTAGACTTATGGATGATGCAAAGAAGAAAAGATACATATTCGAACACTCAAAACTCACCCAAAGAAAAAAAAAAAATTCAAATTTACATTTTCTTGCGCAATATTCCAAATAGAGACTCATGTCGTCTCTTTTTATAATTGATCTAGACTAGTGGGACTAGAAACTTCAAGCCACTAACAAGTCCTACTGTGCTTTATTTTTATTCTTAAAAAAGACAGCAAAAAAAAAAAAAAAAGATGGTTTTCAAGAAGCTTGTGGTTTCTTCTCAATAATGGGTCTCCAATTCACATCGACACCTTTATCTTCATCTACAGGCTTTCCTCCTGGTTCTTTAGCCAACTTCTTCCTTAGTTCTTTCTCATCTTCCACCATAATTTCATCTTGAACATTCTCTGGATCTACATCTCCAACCACCTTCTCTTTCATATCTTCAGCACTATCCTCAATTGCCTTCCAAGCATCTTGAGCTGTTTCCTTTGCTTTGTCCTTCATTTCTTTCGCCTTATCAGCCATTTCAGATACCTTACCACCCGTTTCACTGCTCCCGTAGTTCCTGTCGTGCCTCCGCTGTGGCTGTGGCTGTGGTTCCGACGACTCCTCTGTTGCAACATATCCTCCCTTTTAATATATTTCCATATGCATGCATACATCACAACATAAATAAGCATGTGCCTTTGTTTGAAAAGACAAGTACTAGTAATGATGTAGAGTTAATTTCACAAATAGCGATCCAACTTTCGATTTGTCAAATTTAATATATTTTGATGCTTTTAGTTTCTATTCTCTACAATATACAAGAATAGTCGACTTAGTTTTCTGTTAAAAAAATGTAATATTTATAGCTAAGGCACACCATATCGAAAGTTACAAGTTGTATGATCATAAAATTAACCCTAATAAACATCTCCCTAAGCCTTGTAAATAAGCAGGATCCAGAATTTAACATATCAATTGATACACGAAAAATGTATATTTTGAGAAGTGCTAAATATAGTCTGAACGAGCAGATGCACGTGTACTCATTATAGATCTGCATATGCTAGATCATCCTACAAATTGGTTCAGTATATTTTGTGCTTACTACGAAAAGACTTACCTTCCAGATTTGACGACCGATAAAGACAGAGGAGGCTCGATGTGGGAAGGCCTTGGAGAGGTTGAAGATTGATTTTTTGGTTAAGGATGCCATTTGTTCTTCTTTTGCTTGGTCAGTTACTTTTTTGGTTATTGAATGTACTTGAGATGAATCTGAGGTCTTTTAGCTCCTTTTCTTCACGGTATTCTCGACAATTACTGCATCAAGGAAGGGTTTGGTGTCTCTTGAAACTGCCACGTATAGACGTCTATGTGCCACATAGCTGCCATAGTTGGACACGTGTACACTTCCCACGTCAATTTTTGGCACTAGTACCACAGCTAACAACGGATACCATTTTGCAAGATGGCGCTTCTGCTTCTTCCTTCTACCTCCTTATATCTACCTATATTATTTTTAATCCATTCAAAAAGAATTAATCTCTTAATATTAAAATGCTTACAGTATTTTTACAAACATATGAATATGGAATCTTGTTCTCTTAAATAGGGGTGTGCATTCGAATCGGTTTATCGATAAATCGAATCGATTATTTGTTATCGGTTTATCGATTTCGATTTCGAAATTTTCCTTATCGAGTTATCGATTTCGATTTCGATTTTGTCCTCTCCGGTTTATCGATTTATCGATAAACCGATAAGAAATACTAAAAAAAAAATTAATTTTTTTTTAATTTTTTTTTTCCGTACCCTTTCCTTTACCCTAAGTCCCTAACCCTATTATTTCATCTACCACATTTAAGGAATGATCATATTTAAAGCTCAAGGGAATGAAGTTCAAATTAATGGAAAATAGATTTAGCCGTGATGATGTATTTTTTTTTTATACCGTTGAAGTGTTGGTGGCATACATTTGATCTCTTACTTTAGTTTTGTTGCATGTGCTTGTTGACACAATTGTTATGTTATAAACGGTGTTCGTCTTATTTTAGCTTCTTTTGGTCCATATTAGTTAGGCGTGTTCATAGCGATATACTTTTCGTGGAATCCCGCAAATTTTTTATTGGTGTACTCGATAACCGAATCGATAAGCCCCAAAAATCGATATATCGAAATCGAAAAAATCGAAACCTTATTGAAACGATAACGATAAGCATATGTACAAATCGATAATCGATAAGTAATTATCGATAAGGGTCAAAATCAAATCGATAAATCGAATTCACGCCCCTAATCTTAAATTAAATTTATACTGTTGACGTGAATTAATTTTTTTTACTTTTAAGCAACTACATAATTTTAACCTACAACTCTGACTTTTATTTAGCAAATAGTCACCAAAATTTTCTTCTAATCCAACAAGTCCAACGAATAGTTCTGTGATTTCGAGGTCTTAATATCTGTACAATGTTCAACTTTTACATAACATGGCTCAAGTACGCAGGTTGAAATTACCTGCAGTACGTCACTCATATTCTGCATATTTTAAAAAAAGAAAAAATGGAACAGAAATGTAAGTGATGAAAATTGTCTTAAGGTACTATAGAGAATATTTCAGAAACTAAATACCAAATCGATGCAACACTATATTTAGGCCCCCTACCAATCACTTTGTTCAGGAGAGATTTAGGCCTCATTTCTTTGCACTTAATGGAGGTTTGAATCATAATTATTCAGATCTCAGACATTAAGTGTGTTTGTTTTTAAAGTTTGAATTTTAATTATTTATTAATCATTAAGTGTGTTTGTTTTCTTTACTTCACAACCACTTAATGGGTCTGAATAGGTCTGTATGATTAAGATCTATACCAGAGACTTAATTTCATTAAGATGCTATCACATATTCATTATTAACTGCAGCCACCGCCTACCATTATCAACTACCACCATGCCGCCGCCACCACCTCCAACACCACTACAACCACCATCATCATCAATCATAGCCGCCACCATTATCGACCATCATCACCCACCATCCCCACCACTCCGACCACCATCATTCTCACCCACAATCAACACTCATCCACCTCAACTACCACAACTGACCACCCCATCACCATCAACAACCACAGCCAGCACTGCCCATCATTATAACCTACTGCCACCCACCCACGACCTTCCTCAGTCACAACTACTACCACCACCCGCCAGTATTAACTATCACCACCATCCTCAATCATAATCGCCACCACTACCAATCACTACTAACATGAACCACCATCATCAACCAAAACTACCACAAACCACCGTCTCTAGTCGGCATTTACCTGTTAGCCATCACCACCAACAACTATCATATTTTTAAAAACTATATATTCTATTTATAGAACATTAGATTAGTTAGTATTTCATTTAAATTTTATGTTTATTAATTTTCAAATAAAAATAAGTTTTAGACATAAGATGTAAAAATCAAACAGTCTCAATTATTTAGTATTCAGATCTTAATATACATCTTAATATATTCAGATGTGTATTCAGATTTAGATGTCTTAATCTTGATACACATCTTGATATTCAGATGTGTACTCAGATTCAGACGTCTTAATCTTAAAAAAAAAAACACATGAGGCCTTAGGGGATTGGCCAGAACTGCTCTGAAATTTTATATAGATCGTGTTTGAGAAAGCTGCATTTTGAAATTTACATCAAAATTAACAATAATCACTTGCAGAAAAATTAAAAGGTGCATCTGCAGCTATCCCAGTTGAAATCTACAAAAATCATGAAGTTACAAATCAAAGAAACAGAAACTCTTCATTTCCAGAGTTCTTCCATAGGAATCCCACGGTCTTGAGCAACTTCACTAAATTGCCTCATTTGCTGAACAGCTACAACAGTGGCTCTAGCATTGTTTAGGGCATTGTTACTCCCAAGCTGTTTCCCCAAGGCATTCTCAACACCAGCCATTTCGAGAACAATCCGCACAGCACCACCAGCAATAACTCCGGTACCAGGGGCTGCTGGTCTAAGCATCACCCTTGCTGCTCCAAAGTCTCCCTCGGATCTACAATTAAGTTGTTCAGCAATATTAGATCCCTAACAATAACAAGATGATTCTTTCTCTTTTCGGATTATGATGGTGTCCAAGCCAACTTGCTTGCATCTTGACGAATATATGCTACCTCCAATTATACATGTATTGGGTAACCCTACCAACGAAGATTTAGGCAAATAAAAAAAGACATGAAACGTTGTGTCTCTGTTGGAATTTGAACCTCGGATGACTGCTAGATCACACCCGGGTGCCTATAGCGAGATGATTCTTTCACGAGATGAGCTGCATAATTCTATTAACGTTTTCGGAACTACATACGTGTCAAGGCAAATACTACCATAAGATTTTCCTCAAGGCAAGATGTGGTGGAACCTTTAGACAAATCAGTTTTTTCTCATTAGGATGGCAATCAATTAAAAAGGAACAGAAAATAAAAGACTTAATTATCTATCGTATTCAATCCTCTCAAGGCCTACCATTTCATTCCTCCAGATTTAGCTACAGATATGCTGGCATAATCACGACAAGAAACCACAGCTCTACGGTCAGTACACATCCTAACATTTATAACCAGTCTTCAAAAGTATTAAACATAGCAGTACTGCTAAGTCATTAACATGTTTCTCAACTCCTAAGGAAAAAAGAATTTCCAAAAACAAACACCGCCCAAAACAAAAAGAAACTCCCCAGCTCCCTCCACTCCAACAAAAGAAACTGATAAATGACATTGACAGCTAATGGTGCGACCAGGGATTAAAAGTGAGGATAGATCAGATTAATCTCTTTCAGATGCATAGGCTAGAATCACTGATGACCAATTTACATACTTATCAGACTGATTGGCAAGCTAGCTAAAATCTAGAGAATCTCACATATTTCAGACGCATGAAATATTGGGTTACATGTAGATTTCTTGTTAGCTATTAAATCAATGAAAACAAACACACAGACACAAAAACAGAAATTTGTGCATATCTCAATTTGATATATATAGTCAACAAAATAAGAGGTTCATTACGAAACAAATACATTAGATAAAGTATAAAGTTCAGATGCTTAAATAGAACTTATTAAGTATGCCATTCTACAGGCCACGGCGTTGCCTAGCGGTCAATGAATTGAGTGAAAACCATGAGAGACCAAGGTTCAAATCGTCGCAAAGACAAAAAAAAATGCTAGATGATTTCCTTTCATCTGCCTAAGCCTTGGTATTCAAAGTTACCCGGTGCCTATACTAGTACGAGGTAGCAGGTATCCATAGAAATAGTATAGGTATGCACGAACTGGCCCAATCCATGAAGGGGAAAGTGAGATTCCAAAAGCTTTTGACTTTGGATAAATTCATCAAAGGAAAGGTTGAACCACACAAACTTCACTTTCTATTAAAGTCTTTGCCTATGTTGCTCGAATCCTTAAAAAATGCCGCAAGGTGTGTGCCAGATTCTCCAAAAGTAATGCATTTTTGGAGAATTTACACGGGTGTGGTGGCATTTTTTAAGGATCCGAGCAACATAGCTCTTTGCACAGAGGAAATGTCAATCAAGTATATCCATGACAAGCACCACATACTACTGATGTAGAAAATCCTTCATAATTCCAGTTATTGGTTATGTTTAAGGTCAAGGGGGACAACTAAAATTGGTGACTTTATCTGAGTAAAAGCCCGTTACCATGCCAATTTATGATTCGGACAAGGGTCAAAAATACCCCTTTACTATGGGAAAAGAATCATATAAACCCTCCGTTATACTTTGGGTCTAATTTTACCCCCGGCGTTATACAACTGGTGCAAAAATACCCTTCTTCCGCTAGGACCCTCCAACATGGACAAAATCATCCCACGTGGCTTGATATCTCGCCGAGGTGGCCGCCACATGGCATGCCACCTCACTAACCCAACCATTTTACACCCTTCCCCACTTCTTCCACCACCTCCCTACTTCACCCAAAATGAATATGCCATCTGAATCCAAATATAGCTAACAACAATTAAAACATAAAAGAATGTACGAAACCCAATCAAATTATCCACAATTTACCAACCATTGGAAATATCAAGCCTTGAACCACCCAAAATCCACAGAATTTAAATTAAAACTAGAAATAGTTGAATCGAAGAGAAAACAAATTAAACATATACATCGATCACTCTATAAATGCAAATAAAAAGGGACCCTTTTATTAGAATGATTCATTAGACAAATGCCTACGTTTGTTTTGTAATTTCCAGCTGGATTTTCCATGGATAGGGCTATAACGGTACTGAAGCAAAAGAAGCACTTTTGTAGCAAAACCTTCCATTAAGAACCTATCTTTACTCAGCTTATTTCGTTTTGGTTGATAGGGATAAATGCCGTAGCTCCTTAGAGGTCTTATTTATGGTAGAAAGATATATTAAGATGGCAATTAATTGCTTAAAGATTGAAGTAAAGATCGGTTCTTCAATTAACTGCCATAAACTGAACTACTAAATAAGGAGGTGACGATGGTGGCGATTGGGGGAAGACGGAGATTGTGTGAAAGAAGTGGGTAGCCTGGGATAATGAAGTGGCAATGCCACATGGCGTCCACCTCAACGAAATGTCAAGCCACGTGGGAAAGTGTTGTCCATGTTGGAGGGTCCTAACGGAAGAAGGATATTTTTTCACCAGTTTTATAACGTCGGGGATAAAAATAGACCAAAAGTATAACGGAGAGTATATGTGATCCTTTTCTCATAGTAGAGGGATATTTTTGACCCTTATCCGTTTATGATTACACAGGTTTATGGCACAATGACCAATCTATGCAAAAATAACTTCTGATATATTAGTGCAGATCCAGCACCAAGAAATCCATTGTTTAGAGCTATGAAACTCAATATAATGTCCCCTCCCTCTACCCCTCTATTCTTCTCCACCTAAATACCAGCTTGGTTCACTTTTCCATTATAAATACCAGACTTGGATTACCAGCACGATTCGGATTCGTCCCGCACTATACTACTTAAGCCCTGAGGCTGGAAGCAGAACTATTAGCAACAATTTGATCCTCAGAAGTAACTCAAATGGCAAAAGAAGCAAATAAGAAACTGACACGCCACACCCTCAACCTTACAGGGGTGAGAAGTTGCTTATACTGTATTATAGCAATGCAGGATTTCAGTAGCTCTCTCTGCCCTTGTTGAATTCCAAAAATGCATAAAATAGACCTCAAATATTTTTTTAAAGACAGTGGGACTTAGGTATGCAATTCCTGCACCTCAACTAATTCATTGGCACCTGCTACAGCCCACAAACACAAGTTCCAGTAATTATGCCTATGAAGGCTAGAGCAGATGGGCTCACGCTAAGTGTTATAAATGGTATTCGAACATGAGATCTCTATGTCATTAGTCTATGTCTCAACCATCCACTCATCCTTTTGGAGAACCCAAACGTCATGTTTTTATCCATAGGAAGTCTCGGAGAACCCGGTGCCACTATTGCTTCAAAAATAACCATTAACAGAAGCCATCTCAACCAATATCCTCAAGGTGCCAGAACTAAAACACATTTTGTTTAGGTTAATAATTATTACTTAGGGAAAGGGAAAAGGGACAATTAAAATCAAACTCACTCCTATTGTATCAAAAACTCCCGCCGATACGACTAGACTATAAGATTTGGTGGTAAAATGCATTGAATAGACACTTGTGGCATTTCTGTTTCTACAGTTATAACCAGAATCTACAAACCAAAATTTCGCACCATCTAGCTCAATTTAGGGTGGAGTTTCAAGCCTCCAAACTAGCTGAAAACTACACAAGATTCTATATTTATGCCAAACCCAACATTTACTAGTGAAAGCACATACATATTTAAAAGTTAGCAAAATTTACCTGTGGGGGAAAGTCAAGTACTTAGTCATAGGAACAGTAATGATATTCCTCCTAGCATTAACAGCAGACTTTTGAACAGCAGCAATAACCTCTTTAGCCTTACCAACTCCAACACCCACTTGCCCTTTCTTGTCACCCACAACCACAATTGCTCTAAAATGCAATTGCTTCCCACCTTTAACAACCTTAGTAACTCTCCTCACTTGCACCACTCTCTCATCAAACCCATCTTTGGCCTTCTCTTTCTTAGTTTTCCCAAACGAAGTTGTCTTTTTCACCTTAGAGTCCATTGTATAAATGTCATTCCCAAGAAAAGTCTCTCCACTGTAAGCTGGCCCATAAAGCTCTTCATAAGCTTTTGCAATGTCCTCTTCGGATTCTAAGGGGCCATCGTCAAAAGAGGGTGGTTCTATGAAGTCTTCAGGGCGTTCTGGAGGGTCAAATGTGGAAATTTCTTCTGGGTCTGTGTTGTCAAAGAAAGTGGTTTCGGCGGTTGTGGAATTGGCTGTTATGGGCTTGAGTTTTGATAGGTGGATGGGTTTAGGGAGGAAGAATGATTGGGATTGAAAGGGTGAAAAGCGAGAAGGGGTTGTGTGTAGAGAGAGGGAAGAGAAGGCGGAGAGCGAAGCAGATGCTGCTGCCATTGTCTCTTGTTTTGTGTCAATGGCGAAGTACAGTGGACGAAATGTAATCTTCTTATCCTTAACTTCCAAGTGGTAAGATGGGCCGAACAGAGATAGCATTTGTTGGGGGAGAAATTCAAATATAGCCAGATTTACCACTGGTCGTTGAAAAATAGCCAAGTTTTAAAAGTTATCGAAATATAGCCACTTTAAATCTGAGCGAAAACAATATTCAAAATCCGAAAAAATACGCCCGCAAATTTTACGGGAGTTCCAACATAAGTATGTTTGAACTCCCATAAATTTTACGGGAGTTCTAGGATAACTATGCTGGAACTCCCGCAAATTTTACGGGAGTTCAAGCATAATTATCCTGGAACTCCCGCAAATTTTACGGGAGTTCCAACAAGTATAATTGTCTAGTATAATATACTGGAGTTTGGAGCACTGGTGCTCCAGTCTCCCGCAAATTTTACAGGAGTTAGCAAAGTATACTGGTCCAGCATAATATGCTGGAGTTCGTACACAAATGCACCAGAACTCCCGTATATTATACTGGACCGGTCCCTGTTGCAGCAAAATAGTGGCTATTTTTCATTGACTTGATAAACGCTGGCTATTTTTCATTGACCAGTGTGAAAACTGGCTATACCATGATATTTTAACCATTTGTTGACTAGGCTTTGGGCCTAATTTTGAGCCTCACGTAATAAGTGTATGTAATCTTAGAGCCCGTTTGGATATAAAAAAGGAATTTTTACCTCCTATAGCAAAGGTTAACACCTTATTTATTTTAAATAAATACCATTTAAAAAAATATATTCTATAGATACCTTTTAAGGTTTATAGCAAAATATTTAATTTTGGTTTCCTCCTAGCCCCAAGCCACTAAATACGCTAATCAGTTACACTTTTTTCTTTCTCTCTCTACTTTGATACATCCCATTCTCCCAAAGTTTCGTGGACCTCTTCCTCTAATATCAACTCTCTTTTCTCCCAAAGTTTCGTGGACATGAATAATACCAACTCCAGTATGTTTCTTCTTCTTCTTCTTCTTCCTTTCCGATTTTGATTTTTTTCGTAAAATTCCGATTTTGATAAACTCCAAGGCTGTGATTTCTGATGTTTCTAGAGACAAGGACTCTAAAGCAGGAACACATGGGGCTAGTGTCATATCATAAGAAGTGGAGAATAAATAAGATATCAAAATCGAAATTTCTGATTTCTGATTTCTGTGATTTCTCGTTTTTCTTCTTCTTTCCCTCATCGCTGCTTATGGAATCATGGTCGGAATCCGATGGGTCGTCGGAAAATTGTCGACTAAAATAGGTCGTCTGAAGTTTGGGGTTGAGCAATTTGAAGATTCTATTACCTTTTTTTGTTAAGAGCATTTCAATGTATCTCGCTGTATTTCTATGTATTTCATTGTATTCACTATCTTTTTTTTATTGTAATTCAATGTATCTCGTTGTATTCCATGTATTTCATTGTAGTCAGTGTCTTTTTTCTCATTGTATTTCAATGTATCCCTCTGTATTCTATCTATTTCATTGTATCCATTGCTTCGCTATATGCCATGAATGTATTCATATATTTTTTTTAATTAATATAATTTATGTATTCAGATGTATTATATAATTCTCTGAAGATTGCTATGTTTTTGGTGTATTTTGCGGTTGAGAATCTTTTTTATAACTGAAAAATACAAATTTTGTGTGTTATAATTGAGTTTGTTGAGTTATATTAGGAGTCTATTATGATTCACTTTTGTTTTAAAAATAGTGTAATCCCCTATTTCACGCCGTGAATACAGTCGAATACAATAATCTGTCCAGCTGTAATCCCATGTTTCACTCCATGAATACAGTCGAATACACTTGAATACAACAACTGATTAGCTGGACTTCCCTGATTCACGCCTATTTTTGCTACTGTATTCATGAATACAATAGCTTCAATACATCAAATACATCTTATAACCACAGAAAAGGTATCTATAATCCGTAATATAGCAAACGGTATCTATAGATGGCTAATTACTACTAAAAGATAGTGCTTTATGAAAATTTCTCTATAAAAAAAAATCACTTTTGTTAAAAAAAATGCCATAAAATTCTCAATTTTTATTTGAAGATGAATTTTGGAATTTTTCGAAAATTTGAAAAGCTTCAAAAAGCTATTTTTCAAAAATTTTCACTCACAAAACTTTAAAAACAACCCAAAATAATACTCATGCCCAAACACAACTCTAATTTTCAAATACCATTTTCACTTGACAATTTTTTTCACTTTTTTTTTTGGAATTTTACAATCTTATGTCCAAACGTTCACTTAGTAGAAATGACACCAAGGATCCGCTCTAAAGGGCTGTTATTTAGAAATTAGCCAGTTGTTGCGGCCAAACGCACACGCAAGTATACGCGGTCGTCAAGTAATAAAGTGACTAAAAGTCGGATGTCGAACCCACGAGGACTTGTGATTAACTATTAACTAAATTAGACTATCCTAATTATCTAAACAAGAATTAAACCTAGAAGTATTTGGTTCTAAACTAATTAAATAAAGAATATAAATAATGAACTTTTAACAGAGAGAAAGAGCAGATATTTATGATATTAATGTAATGAAAACAATCTAGGATTATGGGCTATCTAACATTCCTATTGTATTCTTCAATTAAATTGACTAACTAAGTTATCTAGTTTATTGGTTGACAGGGTTAATATTGTTCATAAGAATCTGTCGAGTTCTTACTCGCCTATTCAAATTAACTTAATGCCTATATATCTATGGAATTAAGATTAACAAGAATGAATTTATAATTTCTGTAAATCAACCAAGCAAGACAATTAGGTATATGTCTATCCTAACCGCGAATCCGTTCCCCGATGCCCAGGTTCAAGAACTTGCTCTATTCAATCCTATATGCAATCTAGAATTCCCACTTTCGAGTTCAACTCTAGAATCGTGGATAGTATTCAATTGGTGATCAAGCAATCAAATAATTAAGTGCAGGATTGAATAAATAAACCAATATGATAAACTAAGAAATCAATATCAATATCCGAATAACAATAGTCATGAAAGAACCACAACCCTAGAACGTGAAGTTTAGCTCCACATAGACATGGTAGCAAAACAAAAAAATCATACAAAGAAACATAAAAAGACTAAGTTAGTGGAAGAAAAGATGAAACCCGGCCTCCACGGCGGCTCTGTGCTTGTGTTTTCCTCTCAAAAACGTCCTCCTCCCTCAAAATACTGTTTTTCCATGTATATATACCAAGTAGGGTTGGGCACAAACAATTATACCTTCTCCAATGTGAAAAAGGACATTTTTCCCGCGTTTGACTAGCGCGATCGCGCTAGTGGTCGTACTAGTGGCCCAATGTTCTGCATGACGAGCGCGACCTAAGCGCGATCGCGCTATTGACGCGCATTTTTCACCCTATTCCGTTTCTAATTTAGAAAAACGTAAAATATAAAAGTTGTAGACCTTTTAGTTAGCTTTCCAACCATATATTGTGGAGCCCAAATGGAGTTCTGAGTAAAAAGTTATATCTATTTTACTAGATAGTGCACAATATGCCTACTGGAGTCTTCGTTCGCTCTAACTATCATCCGTTGACCCCCAATTCCAAACACGATCCCGGCTTAATTCCTTGAACTTTTACTCAAACTTTAAAGCTCCAAATCACTCGAATTCATTCCATAACATCTACATAGCTCGGAATCACTCCTACAAGGCATAAAACACACCATTAGTGCAAAAACACTAGCGATTAAAGCTCAAACTCAATTAAAGTGCAGTAAATTAGAGTGTAATAATCGACTAAAATACGTAATTATAGCCTATCATCACC
This sequence comes from Nicotiana attenuata, assembly GCF_001879085.1. NCBI lineage: Eukaryota > Viridiplantae > Streptophyta > Magnoliopsida > Solanales > Solanaceae > Nicotiana > Nicotiana attenuata. The sequence continues at coordinate 145,904 of NW_017672431.1, read as the reverse complement.
AGTGCATCCTGAATATTAGTTTTTCAGGACAAAAATGTCCTGAGTTATCCTCATGTTAAGATTTTTAGTTTAAAGTTTCAGGATAAAATAGGTACTGGTTAATTCTTAAATAGCATTGCTCGGCCCAGTCCGGTCCCGTCCAGGCCCACTGAATATTAAACGGGGCTGAGCCTATATTAAACGGGACATGGGATGAGATGGGCCACCCATTTTGTCCCGATGGGCCGACCCATTAAGATCTTGTCCCGTCCTGTCCCGCCAGCCCGCGTGATTAAAAAAAATTTCACAAAAAAGTCGTTGGCCAGCGACATTTTTTCAAAATTAGTCGTTGGCAACGTCTATAAACGGCAATTTGGCCCCTACCTCCCCTCCCTCCTCCCTCTCAGGCTTTAATTTAACCTCTAAGTTTATTTAATTATATTTTGGCCCTATTTTTAACTATAAATACCCCATCCTTCTTTATTTTTTCAATAAAATTCAATCATTCTCTCTCAAATCTCTTACATTCTATCTATATTCTTCTCTCAATATTCTCATAATCAACTACATTTAACATTTTTGGGCAAATTATTGGAGCAACTTTCAAGTTTCAAATTAATTCGTCAAGTATTTGGAGTAATTTTTGGGGCAATTTCTTCAAGTTTCAATATTTAATCGCGGTGCACTCGTTCCAACTCCTAATTTTAATATTTAATTTTTGCATATTATTTTATTGCTTAATTTTTGTGTTTACTTTACGTATTCTATTTTCGTATTTCATTTGTGTGTTTAATTTTTGTGTTAACTTTTCTAATTTATTTTCGTATTTAAATTATGGCTCCTAAAAGTGTATTTGGCATAACCAACCCATTTTAAAAAAGTAATAAAGGTGCTAGTTGTAGTAATCCTAATCCTTCTCTTAGAATTAGAACACATATAGATGAAATGACTCATGTTGATGAAACTTTATTCACCCAATCCTCCGCATTTTATAATATTAATTCGGGAGAATAATTAGATCATAAAACTTTACAAAGACAATCTGGCAATGATATTCTTAATAAGGAAGAAGAAAATGAGGAAGAAGAATTAAATGAAACATCCACTAATCCAGTAACACAAGCTCCAACTAAGAGTCAATCTTGGTCTGGAGCTTTACCACATGTACCTCCTGTAAAAGGGGTAAGGCTACGACTAAACGTATGAAAACATCACTTGTATGAAAAAAATTTGAACGTCAATTTAGTTGCTACATGTGTAAAATGTAATGCGCGATTTGAACATGAAAAAATCATATTGGTTGGGGGGGGGGGGGGGTTTAACGAGGCTTTTACTTAAAAGACAAACCTTTACATATACAAGCTCAAATAGATGTCGGAGAAATATCGGATCCTAGCAGCGATTTTGACGCTCCTACTAGATCTGGCGGGGTTCTAACTTTGTCCAACAACAGTTTCATCTTACTTCTGGCACTATACTGCGTCCCTATAACAAAGATAGAGATCGTGAAAATTTAGCAAAAATGGTCGCTGTCTGTGGCTTACCTTCTACTTTTTCTTCACCCTGCTTTTGTGCATTATATACAAGAAACTTAGAATCCTGCTTTTCAAGGTTTTCCTAAGACCACAGTTAGAAATGATGTTTTTAAATTTCAAATTGAATATCTTCAGTATATTCATTGTGTATTTTTTCACTTAGATTGTAAAATGTCTATCACATCTGATATAGGTCGTACTCCTAATGGCAATGATTATTTAACTGTTATTGGTTATAAATTTATTGATTCAAAACACACTGGAACATATATTGCAACTATGGTTCTACAAATACTTGAATTTAATGGGCTCATTGATAAAGTTTCAACTATCACATTAGATAATGCTTCTGCTAATACCACTGCAGCAACTAGCTTAAAAGCTAAACTTTGTCCAATTAATCCAGCAATTTTTCATGTTAGATATACATGCCATATTTTTAACTTGGTTGTAAAAGCTGGTATTAATTTTTTCAGATGCGGCCAAGAACAATATGGTTTCAACTATATTTTTTGTGTTAATAAAGCGAGTAGAATTTGTGAGTTTAGCCAGCGATGTGCATATTCTGACTTTCCATATAGAAAAAATTCAAAAGATGGTTGTAATAGGTGGAATTCTACTTATGAAATGCTTAAAGTTGCTTATGATTATCGGTTTTCTATATAAATGATATTTAATATGCATAATGGTAACCCCGCTGATCAAATTGGTGAGTCAGATTGGGATGAGATCAAAGAGCTTAAAAAATTTTTAGAAAAGAATTTATTACGCTGTAAAATAATTTTCTGGTATATATTATCCTACTGTTACACAAATATTATGATATATTTCTGTTGTATTGGTAAGTATAAAACAAAGGCATAATAGCCTAATAGACTTCTATACTTGTTCAAGTTTGTCATCGCGTCCTTATACTCTATGCAGTTTCATCTAAACACTTCTAGTTTTTCAAAACCTATTTCCTAAACCCCTCTGACCGTTGATCGAGCTTAGTTGGCATTTATTTTGCTGAGTCAGATAACTGCGTAGTTACACGCTCTTAAAAGTGCGTGCATCAATTATTTTGATTAAAGAAGTTATTAGAAAAATCATAAGAAAAAGAGACAATAAAATAAATGAAAAAATATTTTAAAAAATCCCAAAGACCCCAACCCCTTCCACCTCTGCTTTTCTCTACCTGACCCCTTCCCGTCATAACCCCTTCTAACACTCGTGTTTCGCTCTTCCTATCTTCTTCTTCCCGATTCCTTCCGCCCGAACACATTTTTCTACCCCCTTCCCTCTTTATTAAACTTTGATATCAAAGAAATTACCAACATTAAAATGTTCTACTAATTCATTTTTAAATCCCCTATTGCCCCCCCCCCTCCTCATCCTCTATTTTTAACAGATATCCACTGCCATCAAGATTGAGGCTCTTCACGATGAGTTTCTGAAGTAGAATATGGAGGTTTATATTGTTTTGGTAAGTTTTATGGGATTTTGGGTGAGAGTGAAGGCAAGAAAGAGAAAAGAAAAAAATTGAATCTATTTTATCTTTATTTGAGATATGTTTTCTGGCTAAATTATAATTTCATATCTGTTTAGAGGGAAATTTTGAGAAAATAGGATAGAGGAATAGGTTATGGAATGGAAAAGGAACGGAAGGAAAGAGTTTCATGGTGGCCGGAGAAAATTTTCGGCCATAACAGTGCGGAACGGTAAGAAGAAAGTGATGGTGGGGAAGGAAAGAAAAATAAATAAAAAGTCAAAAGAGAAAAATCGTAAGTCAGTTATTTTAGGTTTTCTGTTTAACTAAAAAAATGATCTAGCATATTTTTATCTGATGCGATTCTCACATAGTGCGATTGAGAGACACACAACGTCAGAAGGATTTGAGACACTCATTTTGATCAAGTAGAAGTGTTTAGATGAAACTCTATCGAGTACAAGGACCGAGATGACAAACCGGAATAAGTACAAGTATCTAATAGGCTATTCTGCCTAAAACAAATTCAAACTATGCACCGACCGTTAATGAAATGATTGCAAAATTTAAAAAGTATTCTTTCCCTATTCTCCAAGTTTATCTAATTTCTACTCTACTTAACCCATCTTTGAAATTAAGAGGTGCAAGAGAATTATTCGTAAAATTTATGAGAATTTTGAAATTCAAGAAAATTAACAACCATTAAGAAATTCACGAAAATGATCAGCTATCTCTCGAAGACTGCCAAGCTAGCATACATTTTAATGCTAGATTAATGTTTGATAGTTATATTTTAATGGTGAAAATGCTCATACTACTTCTAAGACTAGAGTAGAAGTTCATGGGAAGGTATGGAGGATAGAATAGGTCTTGATTCCTCTATTGACGATAAACTTGATTCAGATCATAATCATGGATTGGAATGTATTAAAGACGAAGAAGGCAAGAACAACTTTTGGCACGGTGGAGGGAGCGTGGCAATGCATTTCCAATACTTCCAATAATGGCCCGAGATATACTGGTTATTCAAGCATCATCAGTAGCATCGAAGAGTGCTTTTAGCGCGACAAGATTTCAATTCGGAGACCATAGACATTCATTAACGAAGGATAGCCTAGAGATTTCCATCTTATATAGAGATTGAATTAATTCAAAAAAAAAGAAATCTTGGTTTTGAAGAATTAACCACTAGGGAAGAAGAAGAATACAATGAGATACTTTGCATTGAGAGCGATGATGGCGTGGAACTCATGGAATATCAAGCAACATTGCTAATTCCAGAACAATGTCCCACAAAAATTATATATCAGTTATAACGAAACTATATAGGAGCTTACAAATATTAGTATGATAATTTGTAATTAGCTATTAAGAGGCCTAGTTCAAACAGAACCCTTCCTAGAAGGTGGCTGCGTAGATTATGTGTTCTTCAAAATACTTGTATTTGTATGCAAAATTTGAAATTTCTATTAATAAAATAAAAGGCTTTAGCCTTGAATATTTTTTTTTGAGTTGTCTTACTTAGTTACTTTATAGTTTGAGATTATATTAAATAAATTACAAGTCTATTATAATTACTAAAATATTTCGTTACAAGTCTTTTGTTTTAATATTTTATAATTCTTTACTTAGTTTCTTTATAATTTATTAATTTTTAAATTTATTTAAAAAGTCAAAAAACTAGGCGTTGGCAACTTTAAAAACTTAGTCATTGTCAACTTTAAAAAAATAACCGTTGTCAAATTTAATACTTAAATATTTAAAAGATTTTTCTTAAAAAGGCGCACGTCTCGTCTCATCCCGCCCCATCCCGTTTGTTAGTGGGATGAGATGGGCCTACTGGATTGTCCCATTTATGCCGTCCCGTTTAAGACCCATCCCATCACCGTCTCGGTCAAAGTCCATCCCGTTCCGATTTATTCGTCCCATCCCGTCCCGTTGGACAACCTTACTTCAAGTGAGTTTCTGGTTTTGGATAAAAATGAAAGATGGAGTTGACAGTGGCTAATTAGCCTCTCGAAAAATTTGGGTAATTTTGAGGTCACTAGTCCATTAGCTTTCGAGGACATCCTACTTGAAATTTGTTGCTGCGATGGACTTGTTTAGTCTCTCTTGAAATGTGGGTGCCTCATTCCAATTAAAACTTATTCACATCCTGTTTTACACTAAATTATAGTGATAATTAATTATGAAAAAGTTACACACTTAGCCGCTCGACCAAAAACATTTATAATCGCTAACCAATATACATGGATTATATGCTAATTTTATATACATTATACATATGTCAACTACTTTTTTGGGTGGGTGGCTATATTATAGCTAAGTCATCAATTGAGATAAGAAGACGATAAATAAAAATATGTGTCATGTGTTCATTAAATTGGTCTAAACATCCAGAGCAGTTAATTTTTGGAAAATTTTCATAAAGCACTATCTTTTAGTAGTAATTAGCCATCTATAGATACTATTTGCTATATTACGGATTATAGATACCTTTTATGTGGTTATAAGATGTATTTGATGTATTTAAGCTATTGTATTCATGAATACAATAGCAAAAATAGGCGTGAATTAGGGAAGTCCAGCTAATCAGTTGTTGTATTCGAGTGTATTCGAGTGTATTCATGGAGTGACACGTGGGATTACAGCTGGACAGATTATTGTATTCGACTGTATTCACGTCGTGAAATAGGAGATTACACTGTTTTTAAAACGAAAAGTGAATCATAATAGACTCCTAATATAACTCAACAAACTCAATTATAACACACAAATTTTGTATTTTTCAGTTATAAAAAAAATTCTCAACCGCAAAATACCCCAAATACATAGCAATCTTCAGAGAAATTATATAATACATCTGAATACATAAATTATATTACTTAAAAAAAAACTTATGAATACATTCATGGCATATAGCGAGACAGTGAATACAATGAAATACATAGAATACAGTGAGATACATTGAAATACAATGAGAAAAAAAGACAGTGAATACAATGAAATACATGGAATACAACGAGATACATTGAGTTACAATGAAAAAAAAATCTTAGAGCATGCGTTTGAACAGTAGAAGAAAGAAAATGATGAATAAGAAATGAAATTTTTTAGATAACTATCTGGTGGAGGGGATGGGTCTTGTGTTTGAAATACTTCAAATTGCATCTGCATATCTTCTTTAGGGTTATAATCCTCGGGGGTGAATTTCCAGAGGAATTGCTGAACGGTGAAGATACATCGGAGAATCCGGTTGAGATCGATTAGATCGATGAGTGTTTAAGCTTTTAGACCATACGGTTAGGATTACAAATTGAGCCATCTCACACTTTCAGGTGCATATTTCCATGGTTGGTGAAGACAAGATGAGGATTTCACGGATTACAGAAGACTTCGGCACGCCGGCGACGGTGCAGTATGGTACAACTCCGGGAAGCTACCCATTTTCAGCAAATGGGGAAACTACATCATGCAAATATATTTTGTATACAAGTCGGGGGAAATTCATAATGTTGTATCGACGGAGGAGAAATCGCAAGCGAACTAACAGAGAATAGGAAGAGAATCGGAAATTTTAATGGGATGGGGGAAGAGAATGGGATGTATCAAAGTAAAGAGAGAAAGAAAATATTGTAACTGATTAGCGTATTTAGTGGCTTAGGGCTAGGAGTTAACCAAAATTAAATATTTTGCTATAAACCTTAAAAGGTATCTATAGAATATAATTTTTTTGAATGGTATTTATTTAAAATAAATAAGGTGTTAACCTATGCTATAGGAGGTAAAAATTCCTTAAAGTTTTACCGTCGGATTCTTATGGACTAACAGCAAAGGTACGAAATCCAAATCCATACTTGTTGTCTGAAAGGCTTCCGACCATCTAGCTTGAACTTAACTAAGTGAAACTCATGTTTGAATCAATGAAATGGGTGAATGCAGCACTAAACTTGAGGCCTTTTTCGACAAGGCATTGTGAGCAGTTCCTACAAGAATTCTGAACTATTTTATTTCTTAAAAACTTCAGTTTTAATATACAAAATCTTAGTTCTCTATATATAAGAAGAAAACTTCAACCAAAAGAGAAATTTACACTCCAATTGTACGTGAAAGCCAAGAAAGTTGAAATGAAACATCACCCCGACATAATAATAATTGCATATCATTTTTGCTTTTATTGGCTCTTTGGTGTGTTATTCAACTTATATAACATGCAAAAGAGTGTATACAGCTCTAGTTTTATTATGAATGATGTAATTTCCAGCATTTTATGGATAGGATAAGTATAAATCTAGGCATGCTGGATTGCATTGCATTGAAAATACCTTTCTAATATAGTATAAAAAGATCTTTGGGAGTATTGCCGCTGGCGGACTATAACAATTAATGACAAATAAACTGATTCCTATAACAAAGGAAGCATCTCTTTATGAAATGTAAATGGCCAAGGTATTATATCGAAATCCTCCAATAAGAAGAGAAAGAAACAAGTTTGATTGTTGTATCTTGATCCACGAAGAAAAAGCATCAGTGCCATATCTTGATATACTGGTCATGACTCACTGAGGCTATGGTTCCGGTCGGAGGTGAATCTGCAAATGAAGAAATTATACCATCATGAGCTTGGTGTGGCCAAGTTCTGTGGCTCTGGTACATTGGATTCCACAGCTCCAGTAACTGCAAAAACACTTGACATGTTACTTTCCTTCATGAAATATCAAAAGAATCTAGGATCATCTAAAAAGTTATCTGAAACACGTTTTGAGATGGTTACATGTGATTCATGTGAGTAATCCTAGGTTACATTTGTTGTTGTGCAACTATATAGAGGCATTAATCAAGCCAAGTCTACAAAGAACTTATCATCTATGAGCTCAAAGCTTCAGCAGAAATTCTGTTAAGCATACCTCATGAGAACCAATCGCCAAGAGTTGAGCGCGGTCGGGGTGGAAAGTGCATGACTGGAACTTATTGCCACTGGAACGCAGTTCATGTAAACACTTTCTTCCGCTAACACACCATATCCGTGCACTATCCTCGCTCACGGATGCCAGGAAATTCCCGCTCATATCCCAACAGATAGATCTCTGACATCTCCGACATGTCCCTGTATATCAGAGAAAAGGAGACCGCATTGATAGGATACAGTAATGCTGCAGATAAGAAATTTAAGACAAGCTTGATTTGGAATAAAACATCTTACTTGTAACTGTTGTTGGATGCTGTTAGTCTCCACATCAAATATATTTATAATATTTCCTGTAGAACATGCCAAAAGGTTCCCAAATCGAGGTTGGAATCTAACCTGTCTACTACCTCCCTGCGTTTGTACCAAGAGCAAATCAATACTATCATTCGTGAATTGAGTAAATCTGACTCTCTAGAAAGTCACTTCAGCACTGTACTTTCCCTTGCTGAATGTGATACCTATCTCTGTCAAATAATATTATGAAACTCAACCCATTTATATCCTAAATGGCCTATTTGAATGTGTATTCACATGGTGACAACCTACTGATCTCAAAAACCTTGAAATTCCTTGCAACAACAAAAAATATTACTACACTCAATCCCAACTCCCAAGCTAGTTGGGATCGGCTCTTCCTACATGCTAATTGCAGGAATTCATGAGCAAAACAAATACAACAATGACTTAGAATAGGTAGACAAGTAAAATTTGAAATGGAAACAGAAAAGCAGGTAAATATCAAATGGAGGCGGCTTTCCTATGTCAAGTAGAGACACTCTCTTCATCAACATTACAAAAAGAAGTGGAGACACCAACCTTAAAAATGAGTTTGCAATCACCCTCACTGACATCCCACAGTCTAATCTCGTCATTGCTATCACAAGAACTGAGAAGACCCACCTTTGTAGGATGAAAGTCTAGGGACATCACATGATCAGCATGCCCCAAAAGTTTTTGGAAAGGGTTGCTTGGCTGGATTAAGACAAGATGGTGAAATAGGTAAGGTATCATGGTTGTAATAGACAGAAGAAAAATGAAGTAACTTAAGAGATTAAACAGTTATCATTATCAGAAACGTCCTGATAGCCATAGGAAAAATAAAAAGATTACCTACGTTTGACCGGTAGGTGTAAAAACAGCATAAGATGTTTTAGCAACACCGTAGTTCCTCAAATATTGACTCAAATGAAATTTATAATGGAAAATAGAGGTAGTACCTTGGCTGCATCCCATATCATCACAGTTCTGTCAAAAGAAGATGTTGCAAACACCGTTGAATTTGGTTTAAAACGGATATCTGTAACGAGATGAGCATGACCTTCTCCAGTGTTAACATCATTATTTTCCAAGTCCCAAATCACAACCTAAACATAGATCACAGTACGAGTTCGTTAACAGGAGAAATTGAGGTAAGCCCTCCCATTTGACCAACAAGAATCCTGTAGAAGGTTAATACGACAAACCTCATGTCCAGCAGCAGCCAACAACTTCCCTTGTGAATGGAAGTGGCAACATAGGAGCTCGCTGTGTGTTGCGTGAAGACTTCCAATCTCTTTAATAGAGATGCCTGCAAAGTAAAAAGAACTCAATTATCCTTTGTGCTGATAACTAGCAGCTACAGAGCTTGATCTCAAATCCTAGATGCAAATTTCACAAGATATCTACAGATGACACCATCTATTAGCCACCATGAGAAGCTGCCAGATCACAACGTGCTTTTGAGCAAAGAGGTTCATGATAAAGTACAATTATCATACATCAACTATACACCTTCAGATATGTGCAATGAATCTTCCAGTAGTCCCTAAAACACTAGTGACATCTGGAAGAGTAAAGCAGGGTATAATATGGAGATAACACTATCACCCTTAAATCCTGATGGAATTATGTACTGTTAAATACTAGTAGTTATTTACTGGTCCTTGACAAAAGTAAGAACCCCTGATGGGATAATGTATTGCAAGATAGACATTTTCCCTCTTTTACATCACTGTTAACTGTTAGCTTGTTGTAACCTACCTTTCCATTCAGATTGAGTGAGAGCAGCAAAACTTCTCCTCAATGCAGACTGATGGTTGTCAATTATCTAACTACCTTTCTAATATTGAACGTTTTTAACCATTAAGCTTGTTGTAACCTACCTTTCTGGTCAGATTCAATGCAAGCAGCAATACTTTTCCCCAATGCAGAGATCGAATTAATTGCACCAATCAGACCAGCATCTCCCTGGGAGAAGTAGCTGTTAATATTGCCATTCGAAATACCATCGGTAGTAGCTTTCTCTTTCCCAACCTATAGCACAGAAATATATTAAATCATACTCATTCATCCAATGACTATAAAGGTTGACAGAGACAAGAAAAAATTAATAAAGGAAAGTCCAATCCCCAATAAGATGCAGATGACAGCGGTAGAGTGAAACGAAAACACCAGCACATGAAGGGTTTTAAGAAGTAGATGCACAAAAATTATCTTACAGCTGCCAGAGAACTCAGTGAAGCTTTCCTCTTTCTGCCCCTCTGATTCAAAATACGTGTAAATAAATCAGTGGTCAAACAGGGAAGATGCACATGTCTCCATCAACTCTTGTACTGCTAAAATATTGCTGAAATTTGAAGATGTTCAAATAAAATCAGTTACTTTCTTAATGATCTAAGGCCAACCTTATTTGAAGACTGCAGTCTCAGCTGGTTCACTTGCTCCTGCACTGCAATTTGATTTCCTCCTGTAGGAGCTAATATTTGCTGGTCAACTGATAAATTCTCCAGGGTTCTTTCATTTTTATCGCCAAGCATCTGCTCAATACCAGAAGAAGACAAATAGAAGAAATAGTAAGGCAGAAAAAATATCTCAGTCACATCAGTATAGTAGGATAGTCTTTATTTTGTCCTCAATCTGGTTATTGCTTTGCAAATACTTTGAAGTTTTTTCCTCTTTTTCTTTCTGCTACATAGGCTCTTTCGTTTCAGAGTTTTAATTTACTGCTCTTATTTTGACAATTGATAACTTGATGTACAAAGTTTTACAAAGCGATTTCACAGAACATAAAATCCTGAATAGCAACCCATGGTCTATTTCGCGGCTAAAATAATTGCAGCATGCTACAATCAATAGGAGCGACATGATTAGCTGAGTATTCAACTTACTCCTGCATCTTTGCCACTCGAGCCAGCTTGAATGAGCATACAATTGAAATCACCAGAACTTGCCGGGGCAGGAAAGTTGAGCTCATCCAATGCTTGAACTGCCACTTCTGGTAAAACACCCTGTTGAGGAGAGAATTTAGTTCTCAAAAACTGTTCCTTTTGAGTCGGTACTATTACACTAGGATGTACAACTTGATGGTTAATGACAGGGGGAACTGGGCCAACTCCCTGGGTTGAATATAAAAGGAATGAATCAACTTAAATTTGAAACCAAACTGAAACACCATAATGGACTATACATTTCGATTGATGCAAAAGTTAAAGACACTCACAACTAACGGACATCCTTGATGAGATGCTTGTTGGAGAGATCTGTTGTTCCCTGCAGGTACAGTGGAAGAAAGATCAACAGAATATTTTAAAAAGAAAAGGATGAGGAGACCTAAAAGTTTAAAAGTACCAACATAAATATTAAAGAAATTAAAGTGGCTAACCTACTAACCTACATTGTAAAATTTATCAACAACAACTAAGCCTCAACTATATGATGGATGGGATCATTGTAAAATCTATCTTTAGAAGTTATTTAAAACGTTGTCTATATGGTCACTGAGAGAACATCTCATGGTGATTCTTCTGAAGAGAACATGCAAGTGCTAAGCACTCATAAAACTGATTATTTTGCTGAATGTAAGTTTAAAAGTTGTCTGCTTATGTCATACTTCATTCCATGTTAGTTTTGCCTAGTGTCCATTAATATCAAAACTTCTAATTCATAATGAGTCTAATCATCGAAGAAATGAAACTCGAACAGGAACAAAGAAACACAGTAATTAGAGCTTGTTCAGCAAGCCAGTGGAAGTTAATTGCTACATACAGCGTATCATCTTCTAAAACCAAAAGATAAAAAGATGCAAATGAGAAGTGCATCATATCAAAATTCTATTTTAAGAACTTCATTGAATGCGGGTGCCACATTCTTTGGTATCTTAATCCTAAGCTGCCTTATGTTTATCCTTTTCTTACTTCAACCTGCAGCATGCATCTTTGTCCACATGGAAAGGTATGTCCTATATCATCTTAGTTGTGTAGATTTTACTAAAGCAAATGCCTTGCTAGCCATTTGCATAATCACTAAGGAAATGAGATCCATCCATAGATGGAAATTGGATCAAGCCGAGCTCAGTCGTTCATCCTTGAGCTCAGCTCAAGTATTATACTAGTCAACTTCAAACTCAAGCTCAAATATCAAACTAGCTTCAAGTTGGGGAGTTCTCACCTCAGAACAAATGTAGACAAGTTCAAGCACGACTCAGTGTAGCAACAATCTAATTAACAACCTCAAACTCGAGACAACCTTGAATTATATCTCAGACTCAAAATGGGAGACATTTTTAGTATACAACAACAACAACAACAAACCCAGTGAAATCCCACAAGTGGGGTTTGGGGAGGATAGTGTATACGCAGACCTTACCCCTACCTTGTGGAAGTAGAGAGGCTACTTCTGATAGCTCCTCGGCTCACGGAGACATTTTTAGTATAAAAAATTTAAATCTCAGAATCATATTGGGAAATATTTTCACAATAATAACTTCTTTTTTTGATAATATAAATTTGAAGAAAATCTAAGTAAAATTTATACAAAAACAACCATGTAGTAGTTGATACTTGATACTTATGTCAACAACTCGATTTTACTTATGTCAAATAATATGTTCCAGAACTATTGATCTCAGCAGGGTTCCACATGCCTGAATTGTAAAATATACAAGGTAAGGTAGAGCAAGTGGAAGTTGAACAATGTATTATTTGATAACTAAGTAATAAGTGCCACCTTAGGCCCATGTGAGCCACATTTATAAACTGAAACACATGTCATTCCCATCCCAAGTGGTGCCGTTAGACCACCTTAGGCCCATGTGAGCCTCATTTATAAATATAAAACACCTGTCATTCCCATTTCAATTCGTGCCTATGTGGCTTGACCAGGTTGGGAAGAGATTCACATAGAAACAACTGCTGGCCTAAAATCGTTTTCTATGTTAGCTAGCGAGACAACAAAAATCTTAGTATATGAGTTATTCCCTTTAAGCTTGACAATGAAGCCTATCCAGAAATAGTATTTTGATGTTTATGGTAGACATATATTAATCCAAACGAAAAGGGATTCACAACTGCTACAAATTAAGACTGAGCCAGTGCTATTTGATGTATGCAATTTATCATTCTAATGGATTTTAGTGCTAGTCTTTTGCAGATTATCACAATGCACGTCGAGTTGACTTAGGAGTAAAAGTTAAATGACTGTCCACACATCCAACAATATCAATGCCAAAGACAAAAGATTCTATAAACTACATGCATAATATTTTAAGCCAAGATACAAACAAACCCGCGTCAGAATGTTCTGGCCATGGAGGCAAATAAAGATTTGGTTCCATCTGCATAGGTCCTTCCAAGTTTATACCACGTCTGTCGCCCTGGAAAGAATAAAAGTTTGTCAATTATTTACAAATAATTACTAAAAAGCTTGCAAATATGTTTGGGGAAAATGTAAACATACTCTGCCCTCCCACTGTGGAGGAACCGTTGGAATTTGCTGCATTGAATAGCTGAAAGACATGGAAATGCATCATAGAAAATTAGAAGATTCTGATTCAATAACTTCAACAAGCAAGTAATGCTTTCACATACAAAACATGCTTGGAATATCAAGATAATGTGAAAAGACTATCTCATAGTACTGGCTAAGTAGAAGGTTCCGCTTACTAGACTAAAGAGCATGTCTTAATAGCCATGTTTTGCAAGAAACTCTTGATATTTAATATATCAGAAACTCATAATAGCAATACAAAGACAGAATAATAACGTGATTTTGGCTAATTTTCTTTACGTTGCCTTAGCAGCTTAAGACAATACTATCCGACCAAGCGAAACAAAAACCACATAGCATCAAGTGCTCAACCTTTATCCTCGTTGAAGCGACAAAGGAAGCTTTGTAAAATAGATCAAAGTGCGATGAGAATGATCAGTTTAGCAATAAATATAGCATGCTATTACCCAGAGTTGCTTGCAGATGGAAGCATGCCATCCATTTTATTAATCTCAAGAAACTTTAAAATCGATGTCACGTCTTTTGGAGGAGTCATATGCTGGGCTTGCTCTTGCATTCTTCCGGGCAGCAGATCTAACGATGGTTGCCCTTGCACCATCCGAATATTTGGTCCAACAGAAAATTGTGTGCAACTGGGCTGAATATACCCTGTCCTTGGCATGATTGAACAGCCATTCTGAAGGACATCTCCCCCTGTTGGCATCATTTCAGGAGTAATAGATGCCATTGGAGGAGATAAATTTGGCAACAAGTTAGGACAAATGGATGACAACAAATCTGAAATATAGGGGTCCATAAGGTCAGGACCGCTGGATGCCATCAAATGAGGGGACGGCATCATAAGAGAGGATGTCGTCACAGTAGAGATGTTTTCTCCTGTATGATTAGGAGCATAGGTTGAACTTACAGGACCGATATTAGACACAACGTTCTCCACTGTCTGTGCGACCTGAGAATTCAGAAATTAGTTTGCTATTATTTCATATCAGTTAACCATGAACATAACTTAGAAAAGTTCTATGGGTAACACCTTATCAAAGGATCCGGCCGCGAATAGAGCAACCTCAGGGAACCTAGAGCTGAATGCTTCATAAAATATATTCCACCACTCTTGCAGATATCCTTCAGGAGAATTGATAGCTGAAAGAAACAATATCACAAATATCACATATCATTACTCCAAAGCCCTGTATCACGTTAACACGTAACTTCAACCTAAGTTGCTCCGACACGGCAGTTTAGGTGTCGCACCCGTATCGACACGACACTAGTATGGGTGTGGGTATGGGATCCGTACCGGATTTGGTCAAACAATTTTGGGTACTTTGACCATGACGGACCAAAAAATTCGAGACAAGATACAATTTGATTCCCGAAATCAGAATCAAAACTAGGGTAAATTTGATGAAAATATCATACCTTATCTAGGAAATCAATCCCTTGCGTATCTACAACTTTAGAATTAAAAAAAAAATCCACATTATACAAGCTATATGTAAGTATTCCCACAAAATTTCTCATAATTTAGAGATATTTTTATATTTTTGAATTACTTTTAGCCGGATCCCCGCATCCGTATCCATAATAGGATCTGTACCCCCGTATCTTAGAATTTACATCTCAGAATTTACATCTCAAAGGATCCGACCTCTAGATCTGCACCCGTGTCGGATATCCACACCCATGTCCGAGCAACTTAGACTTCAACTCCATTATACACGTCTCTCTAAATTACTGAAGGACGGTTAATACAGTACTTCCAAAAACATCCTACAATAGATAACTAGAATGTACCACATAAATCAAAGAGAATGACCTCAACTTATTAGAAAATTTTTCAAGAACAACACGATCAGCAATCTAACATATGGTCATATCACATATGTAAGAATTACAAAACTAAGCATGAGAATTTTACAACCCTTTAAGGTAAATAACAATCATTACTAAAACACATATCTTAATTCATTAAAGGATCAGTTTTTAGCATCTTATAAAAGAATAGGATTCTTTTTTTCTCACCAAAAGAATAAAATTCATTAAAAGGAGTTACTTACCAACAGGATTTGGATTAGCATTAATTTCTCTGGCGAATACCTCACAAGTCTGATGGAAACCTCTCTTAACCATGTAATTAAGAATGACAACTTCAAGTCTGGAAAACACAAACAAATAAAAGAAAAGCATGACTAAAACCAGTCAAATAAAGGGGAAAAATCACATACACCCAAAATCAAATGAAAAGTAGACAAGCACAGATTATCAAGAGTATCAATCATTAAAAATGTAAGTATAAACCAATTGAGACGTAGTAGTTTTTGCTATATAAAATTTGGCAAACACATAAAAACTTACAAGCGTCGAGCCTCCAAACTAGCCATGATCTCCAAAAACAAAGCGTTACTTAATCACAGAAAAGGGAAGGGAAAGAAGATTTGAGCAAGAACAACTGGGAAAGATGAAGAAAGAGTCTCAAGAACCAAAATCCCACTTGGATTACAGACAGAATCACAGAAGATGCAGAGAGAGAGAGAGAGAGAGAGAAATGGTGACGGTACCATGCAAAAGTGTAAGGGAAAAAAAAAAGCAAAACACTTGATTTAAATAGAGAAATGGTGGCCCCTAGTATAGTGGTAAAAATGACAATGACACAGTTTTATCCTTTGACCATTTTACCTTTTGTAAAGTATTCTTTTTGATGGAAAGTACCATAAAAGAAAACACAAAAAGCAAATAAAGACGTGTTAATGCAGCTCAGAATGAATTGTTTGTCCGAGCCTGCGTTTTTAGGTGACAAATAGACAACAACTTTTACTCCAATATTTAACCCTAACGCTTCGAACCAAAAGAGGTGACAAAAAAAGATAGTGAACCTTCTTAAATTTGAGCTAATCTAATAGACTTTTTCACAATTAGACAATCACTCGTTAATTTTGACCATTTCGGTTTCTAAGCAATTTTTGAGCTGAATTCCATGCAAGATGGTTAAAACTCGTAAATACCTCAAGAAGAAACACCCTCTCACCCCTTGTTTTTTCTTCTTCTTTTTTCCCATTTTGATTTAACACATCCGAATTGAAAGTATAAAAATAGTTTACACTGTTCGTGTAGTTTAATTTATTAACCATATTATCTACAATCTTTTTATGCTACATTGTCAAGCTTGTAGGCTATTTGTTACGTGTTATGAAGTATCGTGATAGTGTAAAAACAATATTTTCACGGTAGTGTAAAGAGTAACAATTAGGGAGTAATCAATCAATTTAGAGAAGTATAAGGGTATTGAATAATTTTGAAATACTTGAGATTATATGACAACTGAAAATTGAGATTAAAAGGTATGATCTAATTTAGATGTGATTTAATTGTTGCTAACCACTTACGCTTTTAGAAGGTCATACATTCTTTTATTTTATCCCACTAATTAATTTCGAAAGCTAGTTACCAAAAAATGGTAGTCAAGTAATCTATATCAATAAAAGTCATGCCATTGTGATTATGCAAACTCTTATTACATAATCTGAGACAAAAAAAGATTGATAAGATGGTATAACGTAAGTAAGAAATTAAATTCTTGTTAAATATATGTTATTTTTATTTAAGTCATCGGATTGGACCACCAAGGGGTATGGTGGGATGGATGGGATCCCTCCCCCTTAGCCAGAGCTCGCGGGTTCGAGCCCCCGGAATGAAGAAATCCTTGATAGGGAGTATTTTCCCTTTAAATGGCCCTACGCGGTGTGAATCTGGACTAGCCAGGCTAATAGGTTCCGAATGCCATATGGTTATACTGAAAAGAAGGCATTGGATTGCCTATTAAGATTTTATCCCGTGGTTTTTAATAGAAACCATAACTAAATGTCTTCATATTTGTTAAAATGTTCGGTTGGGCCGCATACTACGATAAAGGAAGACTTTCATTAGCTCCAAACATGCATGTATGAACTCTTACAAATGTGGTAAGTTAATAATAACATCTATATATTATGCAAAGATTAACATCATATTTCTATTTAAGGAGCATTTAATCATCTAGTGCTATTACAAGACATCATTTCGTCGCTTAAAGCAATGAGACTATCCAAAGAAATGGGTTATTGCTTCATAGGTGAAGCCATGCACTTCATAGATGTGTGAGCTTCATACAATAACACGCAAAGTGACAAACGGTCAATTCTTTGTATCGACATTATTGTTTGTTGAATATTGAAAGTAGTTTTTTTAATTACAATTTGATCATTATAATACTAAATTCATACATATATTTGCTATTTTTTAATTTCGGAATAGTGCACTTCATTCCAAACAACTGTGTACTTTATTTCTCGCTCTTCGATTCACGTCCCATGGACCTTATTGCGTTTTTGCTCTTTCGCTTTTAAAAACACCGGTTCTAGGTGATAAATTGTGTAACCCACTTCATCTAAATGGTTAAACTACTAAAGAAGTATACTTTTATTTACTTAATTATGTATCAAACAGCTCCCTCACGTACAGGTCTGAGTATTTTTTTGTAAATCAACCAGTGAACTTTTTCTTTCTTTTTACAATAAGTGATGGTGAGACTTGAACCTAGGACCTCTATCTGCTATGTCACCATGTTAGATTGTATCAACAATAAAAATCATGTTAGATTGTGTAACCATCTCGTTTAAAAACTTAATTTGTTAGAGAGAATAGACTTTTATCGACTTTACTATGTCTTCAACACTACTTCCTAGGAAAGAACATGCCATATTTGAGAAATTGTGATTCCAAAGCAAGGCAGTTTCAACCCCCATTTGACATATCGGAATGGCTTGAGATAGGCACCAAAACAATGTAAAGTTTGATTCTTGCATGAAAGAAAATGATTAAAAATCGATAAAATATGATAACTGCATTTACCATAAGTCTTAAAATCGATAAAACATGATAAGTGCATTTATCATAAGTATTATAATTAAGTCAAATGTTATTATTTGCCGCTATGTCGATGTTAATGATTTGTCAATTTCTAGCTCTAGCATAAATGTTATTTAAGAGAAAAAACATTTTTAGTAACTATTTCGACATAAAAAGACTTTAGTGAGGTAAATTCATCTCAGAATGAAGATTAACAAAGTGTATGTTATATTCCTCGATTAATCACATGATGGTGACAATATCTTGGAAAAATAGACAGTAAGTACTAATTGTTTTTTATTTACGGTGGTGATACGATGGAAACATTTTCCAAACATTTTTCAAATATTTTCTGAATTTTTTAGATTATAGATTGATAATAATGTTAGCAAATCAGATAGTTTTTTATGAAATTTTTGAATACTAAAGATTGATTATAATGTCTAAGTGTTGGTTGGAGAATAGATATGAAATTAAGAGTTGAGACAACTTGTACCCAAGAGTGAGGGAAGTCATTTTTAGACCATGTCAACTGACAAATAATGTTTACTTTGTCTGCAGTACTCTTTGACTTTATCCAGTTTATATTTCCAGGAAAATGAAATATGTGTGTCTCTACGGCTGGTAGAGAAGATGATGCACAAAGGGAATGGAACACCTTAGGGATGATCATTAGTCTTAATGAGTCTAGGAAAACCCTTCTTTGTCCTAGATATTAACTTTATTTTCCAAAGAAATAATCCAACAAATGCTGTCAACTAGTTATATGATCTTGTAATTCAGACATTTTATCACTTATTCCAATTTCCAAGTACTACACAAAATCAAAGATTTGAAGTGGGAATCTATTCAAATCACCTCCAAAGTAAGGATTATTTACTTATTTTATCCAAATCGATTAATCCAATTATACAAAGCTTACTTGACAGTTTTCAAGTACATTAACATGTACGCAAAAATAACTATACACTAATGCAAATCAAGTCTACAACACTGAGTAACAAAAGCTGAAACATACCTGCTAAGAAGAAGAAAAGTACTTGATGAAAAAGCCAAGTCCAATATAACAGCGAGACACAAACCCAGCATTAAAAATGCATCTCTTTAGCGTATTCCTTGTAGGACCCTGAACCCAAAAACGAAAAATCAACTACAACAGAGGAATTTAAAGTTTTAAAAAATCATATTTGCGGAGAAGGGGGAAAACTATACGGACATTGATTCCAGGAGCCAAAGCTCCAACCTGTACTGCTTTTGCCGATGATACTTCTTCACTTCTACTTGATTCTTTCAACTCCATTTTTGTGTGTGTGTGTGTGTGTGATTTGTGAGTGCTGGGGTTTTGATTGGGAATAGTTAACCCCCAAAAGCAGTAAGAGAACAGTGAGGAAGATTTTGGAATTTGTAATGGGAATACCAAGTAAATTGAATCGGCCCAATCAGGTTATTGAATTGATTGTTTGATCCTATTTCTATTTCATCAAAAGTTCATAATCCTACCGATTAATTATAAGTAGTAAAATTTTCAAAAATTTAATACAATCCCTATCCCAAATCATACCTAATAAATACTACGTACTCCCTAAAATGTATGAGATATAAAAATATTCAGAACTATGTCAAATAAAATATGCTATCATTTTAACTAATAATATTGTTTTTACAAACTTTCTAATTTAAGAATTTAAATACATTTAATTATTCTATTTTAAACTTTGATGCGATATTTACTTTATCCATAGATTAAATTTTTATATGAGGTATTTAATAGACAAGTCTAATTAACATTTTAAATTCAATTTCCAAACAATAAAATAGGGCAGAGGAGTACAATGTCAAGATTAACTAGAGTCTGAAACTATGAAACAAAGTTTGTGACTGTTTCTGTGCTGATACAGCCATTCAAATAACTCATTCCAGGTAAATAGTTGTATCCCTCATCAAAATCAAGAATAATGTTTTCTTGCTTTGTCCCAAGTAAAAGTCTTAAACCAAGAAGCATAGAAACTGGCATGCAACAAAGCATCACTGCCATATCTTGATATACTGGTCATGACTCACTGAGGCTATGGTTCCTGTCGGAGGTGAATCTGCAAATGAAGAAATTATATCATCATGTGCTTGGTGTGGCCAAGTTCTGTGGCTCTGGTACATTGGATTCCACAGCTCCAGTAACTGCAACAACACTCGTCAAGTTACTTCCCCCTCGTGAAATATTAAAAGTATCTAAGATCATCTAAAAAGTTATCTGAAACACGTTTTGAGATGGTTACATGTGATTCATGTGAATAATCCTAGGTTACATTTGTTGTTGTGCAACTATATAGAGACATTAATCAAGCCAAGTCTACAAAGAACTTAATCTACGAGCTCAAAGCTTCTGCAGAAATTCTGTTAAGCATACCTCATGAGAACCAATCGCCAAGAGTTGAGCGCGGTCAGGGTGGAAAGTGCATGACTGGAACTTATTGCCACTGGAGCAAAGTTCATGTAAACACTTTCCCCCGCTAACACACCATATCCGTGCACTATCCTCGCTCACGGATGCCAGGAAATTCCCACTCATATCCCAACAGATTGAACGGACATCTCTGACATGACCCTATATATCAAAGAAAAGGAGACCACTTTGATATGATACAGTATTGCAGCATAGTAGAAATTTAAAACAAGCTTGACCGGGAATAGACAATCTTACTTCGAACTTTTGTTGGATGCTGTTAGTCTCCACATCAAATATATTTATAACATTTCCTGTAGAACTTGCCAATAAGTTCCCAAATCGAGGTTGAAATCTAACTTGTCTACTACCTCCCTGCATTTGTACCAAGAGCAAGTTAACCAACATTTCGTGAATGGATAATAGCTAATTCTCTAGAACGTCACTTAGTTTAGACACTGTACTTTGCCCCGCTGAACGTGATTATGGATGTTGGTTCAAATAACATTATGACCTCAACCCTTTTATTTCCTAAACTATCGCATGTGTATGTACATGTTGAGGCCTACTGATCTTGAAAACTTTGAAATTGCTCGCAGGTAAGAAGAACAATAAGAAAAACATTTCCCACAATCTAAATGCAGGAATTCAGGAGAACCGATTTGAAGATGACTTAGATCAGGTAGATATGTAAGCTCAAAATTGAAATAGAACAGAAAAACAGGTAATACCAAATTATGGAGGCCCTTCCTATGTCAAGTAGAGGCACCTCTTCATCAATGTTTAAAAAACAAAGAAGTAGAGACACCAACCTTAAAAATGAGTTTGCAATCGCCCTCGTCGACATCCCACAGTCTAATCTCATCATTGCTATCACAAGAGCTGAGGAGACCGGCCTTTGTTGGATGAAAATCTGTGGACATCACATGCTCAGCGTGCCCGACAAGGCTTTTGAAAGGGTTGCTTGGCTGGATTAAGACAAAATGGTGAAACAGGTACAGTATCATGGTTGTAATAGACACAGAAGAAAAAGGGAAAAAACTCAAGATATTAGACAGTTATCATTATTAGAAAAGTCCTGATAACCATAAGAAGAAGAAAAAGATATTCTGAAGGTCTAGAGACTGCAAAAGATGTTTTGGTAACAGCAAGTTCCTCAAATATTGAGTCAAATGAAATGTGTTAGACAGAACAAGATGATGATTCTGTACATATTAGTGATAAATCTTTTATCCTCAGCGCAGAGATAATGAATGTGGCAGTAAACGCCAATTGACAATAGTCTGAGCAGCTGCTTGCTAAAATAAGAATATAGATTCTCATCTAAGTAAAAGAAAAACAATCAGGATAATAATAGCATAGAAATTAGAAGAAATAATGTTGACCAAGAACAACGAAATCGTAGAAGTTACAACTAGTGAATACATATCCTGGTTGATTTGACTATGCTGACTGCTATTTCTGAGATGGATGAAACTTGTAAAAGAAATAACTGAAAGACTCATTTGCCAAGAACTTGGTATGGAAAATAGAGGTAGTACCTTG
This sequence comes from Nicotiana attenuata, assembly GCF_001879085.1. Lineage (NCBI taxonomy): Eukaryota > Viridiplantae > Streptophyta > Magnoliopsida > Solanales > Solanaceae > Nicotiana > Nicotiana attenuata. The sequence continues at coordinate 123,321 of NW_017672431.1, read as the reverse complement.
GCTGCATCCCATAACATCACAGTTCTGTCAAAAGAGGATGTTGCAAACATCATTGAGTTTGGTCTAAAACGGATATCTGTAATGAGATGAGCATGACCTTCTCCACATTTAACATCACTATGTTCCACGTCCCAAATTACAACCTAAACATAGATCGTACAAGTTCATTAACAGGAGAAATTGACATAAGTGCTCTCCCATTAAAAATCCTTTTATAAGCAAGACAAACCTTCCTCTCGTGACCAGCAGTAGCTAACAATTTTCCTTGTGAATGGAAGTGGCAACATAGGAGCTTGCTCTTTGTTGCGTGAAGGCTTCCAATCTCTTTAATAGTGATGCCTGCAAAGCAATATGAAGTCAATTATCCTTTGTGCTGATAACCAACAATTTATCCATCAGGGTAAGAGCCTCAAAAAGTCAGAAGCTACAGTGCTTGATCTCAAACCCTAAATGTGACACCACACATTCTTTTCATTTTTTTCCCGTTTTAAGATACAATTATACTGAAGCAATATATCTTGCAAATTTCACAAGAGAAACTTACAGATGACACCATCTATTTGCCGCCATGAGCAGCTGCCACATCACTATTTGCTTTTAAGCAAAGAGGTTCATGACAAAGCACAAATATCATACATTAACTATACACCTTCAGATATGTGCAATGAATCTTCCACTAGTCCCCTAAAACACTAGTGGCTTCTGGAAGAATGAAGCAGGGGATAATGCTAATAAAACCAGCACGATTGGGTTTGCTTGGGATAATGTTATTTCCTGAACATAAGAGAATTAGACGCACGACCTAGCTGGGTGAGGTTAGAACCTAACAAAAGGTGAGACCGGTTATGTACAGTTCAAAATCAGAGCCTAAATCTAAACTTGTTAAAAATGATCCAGGGAGTCCTAATGGAGGATTAATTTCTGTTGACTGTCAATTATCTAAATTACTATCTTTTTAATATTAATTTTTCTTATGACCCATTAAGCTTGTTGTAACCTACCTTTCCGGTCAGATTCAATGGAAGCAGCAATACTTTTCCTCAATGCAGCGAGTGAATTACTTGCAGCAATCAGACCAGCATCTCCCCGGGATAAGTAGCTGTCGCTACTGCCATTCATAATATGATCTATAGTAGCTTTCTCTTTCCCAACCTACATCCCAGGAATATATTAAATGAGCAAGAATAAAGTTGACGAAGACTATATAGACATGTCATACTCATTCCTCCAAGTGACTATTAAGGTGACAGAGACAAGAATAAATTAAGAAAGGGAAGTCCAATCATAAATTAAGAAAGGGAAGTCCAATCCCCAAAAAAAGATGCAAACATCAGCGGCAGAGTGAAATGGAAACACCAGTACATGAAGGGCTTTAAGAAGTAGATGCAGAAAATGATCTTACAGCTGCCAGAGAAATCAATGAAGTTTTCCTCTTTCTGCCACTCTGATTCAAAACACATGTAAACAAATTAGTCGCCAAATAGGGGAAGATGCACATGTCTCCATTAAGTCTTGTACTGCTAAAATATTGCTGAAATTTGAAGATATTCAAATCAAAATCAGTTACTTGCTTTATGATCTAAGACCAACCTTATTTGAAGACTGCAATCTCAGCTGGTTCGCTTGCTCCTGCACTGCAATTTGCTTCCCAGAATCTTTCATTTGCTTTCCTCCTATAGGAGCTAATATTTGCTTGTCAACTGGTAAATTCTTCAGGGTTCTTTTATTTTTATCACCAAGCATCTGATCAATACCGGAAGAAGACAGATAGAAGAAATAGTGAGGCAGGAAAAAGATCTCAATCACAGAACATAAAATCCTGAAAACCAATCCATGGTCTATTTCACGGCTAAAATAATTGTAGCATGCTACAATCACTAGGAGCGACAGGATTAGTTGAGAATTCAACTTACTCCTGCATCTATTCCACTCGATCCAGCTTGAATGAGCACACGATTGAAATCACCAGAACTTGCAGGGGCAGGAACGTGGAGCTTATCAAACGTTTGAACTGCGACTTCTGGTAATGCATCCTGTTGAGGAGAGAATTTAGTTCTCAAAAACTGTTCCTTTTGAGTTGGTACTATTACACTAGGATGTACTACTTGATGGCTAATGACAGGGGGAACTGGGCCAACTCCCTGGGTTGAATATAAAAGGAATGAATCAACTTAAATTTGAACCCGAACTAAAACACCATAATGGACTATACATTTCTATTGATGCAGAAGTTCAAGACACTCACAGCTAACGGCCATCCTTGATGAGATGATTGTTGGAGAAACCTGTTGTTCCCTGCAGGTACAATGCAAAAAAAAAGATCACAGGAAATTTGAAAATTAAAAAAGAGCAAGATAAGGAGATCTGAAAGTGCATAAAATGCAAACAGAAATATCAAAGGGAATAAATTGGCTAATCTACTAACATGATGGCACATTGTACAATCTATTAACAACAACAACTAAGCCTTAATTCCAAGCTAGTTGGGAACATTGTGCAACCTATCGTTAAAAAGTATTTGAAATGTCATCTATATGATCACTGCAAGAACTTCTCCTGGTGGTTATTCTGAAGAGAACATGCAAGTGCAAAGCACTCATCACACTGATTATTTTGCTGAATCTAAGTCTTAAGATAGTCTGCTTATTACTTCCTTCCGTGTCAGTTTGCCTAGTGTGTTTTTCTATGACAACTTCCAGTGATAATGAATTGAATCTTCAAAGTGAAACTGGAACTAGAACAAAGAAACATAGCAGTAAAAGCTTGGTCAGCAAACCAACGGAAATCAATTGCATACACAGAGCATCATCTTCAAAAATCAAAAGTTAAAAAGATGCAAAAGAAAAGTGCATTGAATCAGAGTTCTATTTTCAGAACTTTATTGAATGCCCCCACTGTATATTTGTTCTGGTGGATCTTATTCCTAAGCTGCCATATGTTCATCCTTTTATTACTTAACCTGCAACATGCATCTTTGTCCAAATGGGAAGTGTGTCATATATAATCTTAGTTGTAAAGATGTTACTAAAGTTAATGCCTCACTAGCCATTGGCATAATCACTAAGGAAATGAGAGTCATCAATAGCTACCTCAGCTAATCTGATTAAGCTGACCTCAGTTTTTCATCCTTGAGCTTTACAAGTCGAGTTCAAACTCAAGCTCAAACATCGAACTAGCTTCAAATTGGAGTAGAGCTCAACAACAACTATGCCTCAGTCGCAAACAAGTTGGGGTCGGCTATATGGATCCTCACTTCTTTCTCTAAATTGGAGTAGAGCTCAACTCAAATAAATTAGACAAGTTCAAGCATGCCTTAATATAGTAACAAGCTAATTAATAACCTCGAACTCGAGTTCAAGCTCAAATTACCCCCCCCCCCCCCCACACACACACAGATAGTATAATAAATTTACATCTTAGAATCAAATAGGAAAATATTTTCACATTAATATCTATATAATCTTTTTATTCGCTACGAATGTAACATTAAAGAAAACTCTTAATGGGGTTCACACCTAAGTTGCTCCGACACGGCAGTTTAGGTGCGCACCCGTGTCAACATGACACTGGTGTGGGTGTGGGTGTGGGATCTGGTCAAACGGTTTGGGTACTTTTACCACGACGGACAAAAAATTCGAGACAAGATACAATTTGAGTCCCGAAATCAAAAACAAAACTAAGGTAAATTTGAAGAAAAGGCATACCTTATCTAGAAAATCAATTGTTTACTTTCTGCTTCTCCTCTTGATCGGGCAGAAAGAGCAGCAGAGAGCATCAATTGAGAATGGGGAAGACGGAGCCTTCGAGAATTTGGGAAAGCTTGACAGACACTAACTCTTATTTTTATATTAATAATTAGAGATCTAATCTAAATTATAAAATTAACATTTTAATTTTAAATGAAAGATAACTGTAAAATAGTTAACTTGTAGGAGAATCCGAGAATGGAAGAAAATCAAGAAATCATGCCTACAACTTGAGAATAATGAAGAAATTCACATTTGACGAGTTATAGGTAAGTATTCCACAAAAATTTCTCATAATTTAGAGATATTTTTATATGTTTTGAATTATTTTTAGCCAGATCCCCGCACCTATATCCGTACTAGGATCCACATTCCCAAATCTTAGAATTTACATCTCGAAGGATCCGACCTCTAGATCCGCACACCTGTCGGACACTGCACCCGTGTCCGAGCAACTTAGGTTTACACTTATGTCAATATAATTATTTTCATGAACATAAGTTGACCTTAAAGTTACACATGCCTGAATTGTTAAAAAGACAAGCTAAGATTAAGCGAGTTAAGTTGTATTTCCGAACAATACGGCTCACTTTATAGCCTTAACTAATTGAGCAAAGCCACCTTAGGCCCATGCAAGCCACATTTATAAATCTATGACACGTAGTTTCTATCCTAATTGGTGTCCACGTGGCTTGGCTAGGTCAAGAAGAGATTCACGTAGAGACAACTGCTATTCGAGAATCTATTTCTATGTTAGCTAGTTGGGCAACATTTCCCATGGTAGTCCTCCTTTTGGCCATCTTGATTTGGCAATACTTGTATGTAGCAGGTCATGTTAGCTCTATATGAGGGTCTTTCAAAGGCTAAAACGGCCCTCATCAATCCCTCGTCCTCTTTTTTACTCTTTTATGTGAACTTGAGTAATGGCAATTTACAAGTTGTAAGAGGTCATCACTTCTTTGAGGAGAGGTTAACACCGTTACTTGTCTCGTATTAGGCAAGTAGGTGCCGCATAAGTGCGATAGAAGAACTTGCTTGAAGAACCGTAGTGAATATCATACTAGCCATCATCGTATTGGACTAGTGCCCAAGGTTAAGAAACTCAATTTGGAAACTTAGGGTGGTTAGAAAATAGATGGAAAAACGATCGAGCTCTTATTACATATAGTCCGGGTAATATTTTTATCAAGGTGGCATGACTCACCAATATATTTAGGCACACTCAAGTTGAAGCTATATATTTCGGTTCGAAAATGACCCGAGCGTGATTAGTAAAGTTAAAATACTTGAATGATTACCATATTAGGACTAGTAGAAGAAATGTTAAAAGAAAAAACCTTTTGAAATGTGAAAAAGTATTTAAAAATAATATGAAATGCTATTACTGTACTTCAATTTTATGGGATCAAGATCTCACTTTACATGTAAGGGAATAGGTCCAAGGTCATTAGGAACAAGCTAAAGTAGAAAGTAGGACTCTTTTATTAAAATTGGTGGTGTAGATTGTAGGATAGATGATCTCTTAAGATGAATGAGAAAGTCCTATGAACCTACAAAATGAGTGCCGATGTTCAGGATTTTTAGTTCTGAGCAAGGACATGTTGAGGAGAACTTTTTCTGCTGCATCTAATAGTCATATCGCCTGTGATGATACTCTTTATTTATGACAACTCCTCTGCAACCTCGACAAGATCGGATTTCACCAAGAAGAGTAAGATTAGGAGATTCGTGAACAAATTTGGTGCGTCACAATTAATCCAAATGAATACCACAAGGGAGCATAGGGCATGCATGTCGAAGAAAAGTTTGTTTTATTCCCATATTCTGTAAAATATGACCCGGTCATGCTAATCACAGCTAAGATTGGTCAAATCGCACATGATGGGACCCTTTATTTATGACTACTCTGCAACCTCGAAAAGATCGAATTTCATCAAAAAAGAATGATTGGAGATTCATAAACATATTTGGTGTGTCACAGTTAATCCAAATGAATACCACGAGGGAGCATAGGGCTATATGCATGTCGAAGAAAAGTTTGTTTTATGCCCATGTTCTTTAAAATATGATCACGAACATGCTAATCGCAGCTAATGTCACTTTGAAATTCATTATCTCTTTATTGATCCAATAAAGTGGTTGAGGCAAGATTCGTAGGAGAAGGCGCCACCATATTTGCATTACAAAATATTTATATTTATGCTTATATTGGCTGGGCACATTTATTATGACTTGTATAAAAGGAAAATATACAAGCTTTCCGCTTTGGTATATACTCCTTTGCTTTTCCACACTTTTTAAAATGGTTAAAAGGGAAAGAGAAAGAATTCCTAACTGGAGGTTTATGTATTTCTCCACCCCAACAAGTAGTAGTCATAGATGTACCTTGAGTTTCTAATTAAACCTTGCCGAAATCGGAATAACCTTAGATTAAATGATTTTAGACACTCGCAAATGAGTAAACTCTGAATAGGTTCCCTTGACTGGAGGATACCTGAGAAAATGTAGTACTTGATCAACGTTAAGGACAATGGATTTAGACACTTTAAGATGGCTTCAAGCTGAGCCTCATTATCTGAGCTTGTTTGGAAGAGAGATCAGCTAAATGACAAGATATGAAGGAAGAATTTTGTGGCAGGAGTTTCCATTTGGATCGTTTCTACCTCAATGACATAAATGTCAGGTCCCTATTTGAGAAGTCTTCTGCAGTCACAAGAAATTCCATTTGGATCGTTTCTAGCTCAACGACACAAAAGTCAGGTCTCAAGTTGAGAAGTCTTTGGCAGCTCTTAAGCCATTCTTGCCGCTCTATGAGATATCACGTGACTGCGCGAAGGACCTTAAAAGGTCAAGCTTCCCATTTAGGTGGATCCTTTACTTTTCTCTTTGCTGATAAGGTCTTGCTGGTTCTGTACCACTGACTAACAGGCAGTGAAGTAAGAACAGAGCAGCTATCAGTGTGAACACTTCATTATTTGTGTTTGATCTTTGTTTTCAGAGCTTCTAGTAGAAAAGACTAGTAACCTTTATGGAATTCAAGGGAACTGAATTCTGATCTTTTTTCCCTTTTACCAACTTAGGGAACTCTCTTCCACTCTCCTATCCACCTTAAGATGTCGAACAGGCTACAAGGAGCTATTTCCCGTCCCTTGAAAAATAGTACTCCCATTTTCCCTTTATTCTTACCTTCAACTGAATATTGAATTTCTGAATCTTCCTCAATCATATGCATGCTACTCCAGGACACAGCTCATCTTTTTCGAGTCTGTTTCTGATTCTTCCTACCTTGAATCTAGGTTTCCCCAGTACTACTCCAAGGAAGGAGGATATTCAAAAAAATCAAACAAGGATTCCCACCTTCCAAAAAGATCTAAGACAAACCACTTTCCTGAATAAACATCCGCTGTAGGAACGAAAGATATAGTCTTTTGCTTGGTTTTAATACTCATGTGGTTACCCCCAAGAAATGCTTATTCACTGACCAACAAAGACTGATATTATTTAATAAGCCTATAAAGGGTGGAAAGCTAATCCCGTCTGTGAAAGGTTAGTCCAAGCCACAATGGTCAATTTTCCTAATATGACCGCCAATAGGAATCTTAGTCTTTCGAAAATTAACTAAGAGATTGACCATGCATTTCTCCAGCTTCATCTTTTCTACAAAGCAATACCACAAACTTTCCAATAGAAGCATTATTACTTGATACGGATCACTATCGCAACTTCTGTCTCTTCTGTGTTCCCCGTGTGGATTTACCTTCTAAATCACCTATAAAAAGACTACTTTCAAGAGTTCAATTTAATTTGTTCTCCAACACAACAAGGACCAATTGCATTGTTGCAATATTATCACCATTAGCGCTATAACTTCAATCATACATCGTTCTAGATGTAACTATATCGTCTCAAACCTAACGCTTCAAGCCCCTGATCCTGAATCTACCAATGTACCATTACTTTACGGGTAAAAGATAGATACTCAAGACCACATCTACATGGTCGTGGTAAGCTTTGACTAGTGCACTACAATAGTATTGCATCCTTTCTCCACCAATAGCAAAAGCAATAACAAACTTCCTGAAGAGCTTTTTCTCCGGATATCTATTTGGTTCAGAAAATAGCGAAAAATATCTAATAATCAGGAGAAAGCAACCACTATCATTTAATGCTTAATACCTTTTGAAATGTTTGAATCGGAAGTTATTCAACACAAAAACACTAAGGGTGTAGTCACTGGTAAAGCTGGTATTACAAGGGAGTCAAATGCTCAATATTATGAAGAAGTAACAGATTGTTCATGCCTCTTCATCATTTTCAAAGATGATAGGTGATCCCTCTCTCATTGCATGACTGTCTTTCTTAAATATAGAAACTAACTAAGTAGCAGCTTTCTCAAAATATCAACTTCTCCATCCCATGCTTATAGGAAGATAGTAATCAAACAATCTTCATTTGGCTAAAAGGATTTGATGCAGAGCCTGATAGCAAGAGCAGCAGAGCGTCTGTTATTAGTCTCCCACTAAAGCAGAGAAATGTTTAATTTGTCCTGGAAGGACTAATAACTAACAAGTACATCAGCAAAACCTAGTTATGGGACACATATAATAATCCAAAATAGAAGGGATTTATAATTTGCTGCACATTAAAAGTGAGCCAGTCCTCTTCGATATATGCGCATTTATCCTTCTAATGGATTTGTTCTTAATGCATGTTGAGTGACTTGTAAGAGAAAAATCAATCAACTGTTCACATGTCCAACGTTATCAATGCTAAAGACAAAAGATTCTATAAAGTAAATGTGAAATATATTTAAAGCCAAAATATAAACAAACCCGCATCAGAAGCTCCTGGCAAAGGAGGCAAAGCATTTGCAGGGGCACGAATATTTGGTTCCAATTGTGTAGCTCCTCCAAAGTTTATACCAGTCATGCCATCCTGGGAAGAATAAAACCTTTTCAATTATTTTCAACCAATTATTAAAAATCTTGCAAATGTTGGGGAAGGTAAACATACTCTTGCATTCCACTGTGGAGGAACAGTTGGAATTTGCTGCAATGGATAGCTGAAGGACATGAACATACATCATAGAAATTAGAAGATTCTGATACACAAGCTTCAACAACCGAAGTAATGTTTCACATACAAAACATGCATGTATTATCAAGATAATGTGAAAAGTCCTCATATTACCGGCTAAGACAGTTGGTTCTAGTACTAGAATAAAGAGCATGTCTTGATAGCCAAGTTTTGCAAGAAACTCTTGGCATTTAATATATGAGAAGGTCATAATAGCAATACACCGATAGAACAAGAATGTGATTTTGGTCAATCTTCTTTTGTTGCCTTAGTGGCTTAAGACGATGACATCAGACCAAGGAGAACATAGCCTCAACTCAAGCGCTCAACCTTTATCCTCATTGAAGCGACTTGGCAGGCATTGTAAAATAGATTAAAATATGGAAAAATGGTCAGTTTAGCAATAAACATAACATGCTATTACCCGGAATTGCTTGCAAATGGAAGCATGCCATCCATTTCACTCGTCTCAAGAAACTGTGAGCTTGATGGCATGTCTCTTGGAGGAGATAAATTTGGTAATTCACAAATGGATGACAATAAATCTGAAATCTTAGCATCCATAAGATCAGGACTGCCGGATTCCATCAATGGAGAGGATGCTATCAAATGAGGGGGCGGAATTATAGGAGAGGACGCCATCACATTATAGATGTCTGCTCCTGTATGGTTAGAAGCATAGGATGGATTTGCAGGACCACTATTAGACACAATGCTCTTCACTGTCTGTGCAACCTGAGAATTTAGAAATCAAGCATTTAGTTAGCAAGAATTATTTCACATCAGTTAAACATGAACATGGTATAGAAAGTTCCACGGGTAACACCTTATCAAAGGATTCGGCAGCTAGTACAGCAGCCTCAGGGAACCTAGAGCTGAAAGCTTCAAAAAACATATTCCACCACTCTTGCAGAAATCCTTCAGGAGAATTGATAGCTGAAACAATATCACAAAATCAAAAATTATTACTCCAAAGAACTGTATCACATTAACACATCACTTCAACTCCGTTATACATCTCTCCTCTCTCTCTCTAAATTACTGAAGGGCAGTTAATACAGTACTTTCAAACACGGGTGGCTCGACTATAAGGCCAGTAAAGCAATCGCTTGGGCCCCAACTTTTTGGGGGGCCCGTTTTTTCCTTAAAGATGTGTTGTGTATGTATTATTAAAAACAATCTGTGTACATTTAAATTTAAAAAGAATTTTTGGAGCGAAAGTACAATAACTTTAATGTGAGGATCGTTGTAATAATTAGAGAATGGAATAATTTTTTATGAATTGTTTCCGTACATGGGTAGGGTAGCTATTTTTTTTGCCTCACTTATATCCTAGCAATAATGCGGGCCCACATTATTATTTATATACTTACATTTTTCATTCTCTCTTTTACTATTTTTATTCTCAATATTGAAAAGTCTCTCACTCGGCAACTTACCGCGGCTTACAAGTTGTCTTCTTCAAAATATAAAGTATTACAACAACCAATCATTATATTGAAGCGATGCAACACTTTTCGATATAATTATATCAACTTATCTTGTTCTATAGTTTCTTACTCTTTGATTTCTACTACTATCTATTATTTCTTGTGCTTCGATTATCTTATTTATATGTGATAGCCACTGCTCCTTTTTAGAATACTTTATCATGGCTTATTCGCTTTCGTTACTTTCATTTTCATACTGCAATTGATTGTCCTTATCTGACCTTTTTTTTGTCATGCTATCTCTTGAGCTAAGGGTCTTTGGGAGACAACCTCTCTACCTTCCAAGATAGAGAAAAGTTCATCGTACACTCTAACTCCCCAGACCCCACTTTGTGGGTTTTTACTGGATATGTTGTTGTATATCAACTTATCAAATTCTTGAGCCGATTTTATAATTCTACCTTTATTTTATATTTTTTCATTGAAAATGTGTCGTTGATATTCTTACTTAGGGCCTCTCTCTGAAATTTGGCTTTATACCCCCAATCTTGTTGAGACGACCCAGTTTCAAAAACATCCAACATCAGGTAATCAAAATGTACCACATGCATCAAAGAGAGCGACCTCAACTTATTATCAAAATTTTCAAGAACAACATGATCAGCAATCTACCTATGGTCATATATAAGAATTACAAAACTAGGCATGAGAATTTTACAACCCTCTCAGGTAAAGAACAATTGTTACTAGAGCACATATCTTAATTCATCAGAGGATCAGCTTTTGGCATCTGATTAAAAGAATAGAATTCATTAAAAGGAGATACTTACCAACAGGATCTGGATTAGTAAGAATTTCTGTGGCGAATACCTCACGAGTCTGACGGAAACCTCTCTTAGTCATGTAATCAAGAATGGCAAGTTCAAGTCTGAAAAACACAAACAAATAAAAGAAAAGCATGACAAAAAACAGTCAAACAAAGGGAAAAGAATCACATACACCAAAAATCAAAATAAAAGTAGACAAGCACAGAGTATCAATCATTAAAAATGTACGTATAAAATAAATGGTGAACACATAAAAAACTTACGAGCGTCTTGCCTGCAAACTGGCCATGATCACCAAAAATAAAAGTGTTACTTAATCACAGAAAAGAGAAGGGGAAAGATGAAGGGAAAGAGTCTCAAGAACCAAAATCTCAGTTGGATTACAGTAACAAGAATGCAGAGAGAGACAGATGAAGAGAGAGTTGGAAGTGAGAGAATGAGAGAGTTGAGGTGAGAATGAGGTGGTGGAAATGAAAGCTGGAAGCTTTGTAGCAAGTGAAGTAGCAAGTGAAAGTACCATGCAAAAATGAAAGGGAAAAAAAAAAGAATATATATATATATATATATATATATTGAGTTTAAAAGGAGAAGAGGAGAGAGAAATGGTGGCCATTGGACAACGAGAAAATGATTTGAGTGATAATTTACCAGTAATTGTGAGATCTTTACACAAATAAATGACATAATTAATTCATTGTTTATTTTTTCCAGTCGTTATACATGAATTATACATTGATTATACACATAATATACATGAACTATACATATAAGTGAACAACTATTTATATTAATTCTTCATTGGAACAATGCGCAGAATTTGAAGCTCTGCTATTTCTCTTTTCATCCTTGTTCCCCTTTTTTTTCTCCCTTTTCTTTTTATTTTCTCCTCATTTATATTTAACCCTTAACTTTTTGTTTACCACTTTTTTCTTTCTTTTAGTTATTTTTGGTGAAAAGCCTCAATTTTTTTAAATATTTTTTGTGATGATGTCTCTCTCTTTTTCCTTGGGTGGAGGGGGAGGAAGGGAGAAAAAAACTTTAGTTAATCAAATTATGTAAGCACTAAAATTTTAATTTTCTTTAACAAATTCATTTACATTGTAAATTAACAATAAAAGAGTATTGAGTCTCTTTTTCACTTTGTTATCCTTTTGAGTATTTTACCTTTTTTTAATACTCCAGTATTTACTTAAATAATAAATAACAAAATAAAGAGGTATTAATGCATTTTAGAGGCAAAGTCAGAATAGAAGCCAATTCTAAGAAGGAAGCAGAATGAAATGAAGTGTTTTTTTAGGTGACAAACAGACAATAGTTTTTACTGCAATACTTAAACCTCCGAAGCTTCGAACCAAAAGAGGTGACGATAAAAGTTACTTTTTAAACTTACTTTTTCACAATTGGACAATCATTCATTAATTTTGTGCAAGCAATTTTTGCTCTGAATTCAACGCAAAATTCTGAACCCACAAAGTCACCTCTCCACTAGACGGTTAAAACTCATAAATATCTCAACAACAAACAACCCCCATCCCCTCTTTTTTTTTTTTTTTTCTAATAAAAAAATAAAATAAAAATGACACTATAATTTTTTTACATTGTCAATGCATATAACTTTGTATAGAGCATTTACAATCTATTTTAGGCTACCTGTCATGCTTAATGTGGTCTTTACAACTTATTATTAAAAAAATTATGTTTTAAAAATAAAAATAAGAAAAAAGGGAGTTATCAATCAATTAAAAAAAAAGGTTTAAGGGTGTGATCTAATTTAGATGCTTGTAATACTTGAGATTCTGTGAGTGAATAATAGAGATAAATTGATGCTAACTACCTACCATTTTCAGAGGTCATACAGTTATTTATTTAATCCCATTATATTTATTCAATTTGGAAAAGGATAATGGTATTGAATAAATTTGTGTTTGAGAAATTGTGACTGTTGATAACATAGATTAAAGGCGTGATATAATTTACATCTTTATTTTAGTTGCTATCTACCATTTCCTAAGGTCATAAAGGTTTTTTCCTTTTTTTTTGATTTAATTCCATCAATTAATATTGAAAATCAAATAGTTACCCAAAAAAAAAAAGGAATAATATCACATGGCATTGAGATTGTGTGACTCTTATTACAATCTATGCAACAAGAAGGATTGGTAAGATGATATACTGTTGCTAAGATTTTAAATTATTGTTAACTAGATACCATTTTTATTTAAGTAATTGGATTGTCTATTAACTATTGTTAACTATATACCATTTTTATTTAAGTAACTGGATTGCCTATTTAAGTATTGTTAACAATAACTTAATAATTGGTAGAATTGTCATATGCAAATTACGAAATTCAAGAAGTTCATTATAAGTCATGTTAGGAAACCATCGGGGTATGGTGGAAGGTAATCTTTTCACCCTTAACTATATGTCCTGAGCTCGAGTTAAACGGGTCTTACGTAACGTGAATTTAAATAGTCGAATTAGTGAATTGCAAATATCAAATAATTATTTTAAAAAATATACACAAATATGGTAAGTTAGTAGATTATCTAAATATTAACATAATATTCTGTTTTAAGGAGCATCAACTATATAAGACTTTTAATTAAGCTGGAGTTAAAAGATCAACGAGAAATATTCGATTTTCCAGATTTCTAAATTTATATAGTAGTACTAGTAGTAATTTGTTGCAAGCATATCAAAAGATAGGAAGGACAGGCAGTAAAAGTACATGTCATGACTCGTGATCCAATTTCACAAAAGAATGTTCGGGTCAATTTTGACTTGAGAGTCAATATGGGTTTGGATACAGGTCATAGAATCGTTAAAATATCATGGTATAGTCAGTTTTCACACTGGTCAATGAAAAATAGCCAGCGTTTATCAAGTCAATGAAAAATAGCCACTATTTTGCTGCAACAGGGACCGGTCCAGTATAATATACGGGAGTTCTGGTGCATTTGTGTACGAACTCCAGCATATTATGCTGGACCGGTATACTTTGCTAACTCCTGTAAAATTTGCGGGAGACTAAAGCACCAGTGCTCCAAACTCCAGTATATTATACTGGACAATTATACTTGCTGGAACTCCCGTAAAATTTGCGGGAGTTCCAGCATAATTATGCTTGAACTCCCGTAAAATTTGCGGGAGTTCCAGCATAGTTATCCTGGAACTCCCGTAAAATTTACGGGAGTTCAAGCATACTTATGCTGGAACTCCCGTAAAATTTGCGGGCGTATTTTTCCGGATTTTGAACAGTGTTTTCGCTCAGATTTAAAGTGGCTAAATTTCGATGACTTTTGAAACTTGGCTATTTTTCAACGACCAGTGGTAAATCTGGCTATTTTTGAATTTCTCCCCATAGAATCGGAAAATCACACTTTATACGTGTTTGGCCAAAAAGTGTTTAAGTTTTTGCTAAACTAATTAATAAAGAAAATAGAGGATAAATTTTAGCCAAGGATAATCAACTCTAGATCTAAGCACATTGAATAAGAGAGTAAGATATAATCAAGCTTATAAATTTTCTAGGATCATATAAGATATCAAGTATAGATGATAGGCTTGATTATATCTTACTTTCTTATTCGATGTGCTTAGATCTAGAGTTGATTATCCTTGGCTAAGATTTATCCTCTATTTCTTCATTAATACCCAAGCCCAAAGGATTTATTTTTCCTACCTATACGGTCTAAATATTTACCTGCCTACCCATTTCCTTTTCACTTTTCAATTTCTTTACACAAGCAGAGTCCCACACCCCCAAATGTTCATTTCCCCTTTCAAAAAATACTCATAGCTTAGTCTTTTAGTGGATGATGAAAATCCAGTACAAACTCATGCATTACCATTTTTTTATTTATAATTTTCTATATAAATGTAAAAAGACAAGTTTTCATATTATTGTACATGAGTTTCATTCCAAAATCCTCTTTCTATATTAGTATATTCATTTTGTGTATTTATTTGTATTTCTGAACCCATGTGTTGTTGTAGTTATATATTAAGTTTTCAATATTTGATTTTTGTGTTTGTATGAAGTACCGCCATTGTTGAGCTTGAAACTCCTGAACTTCAAATTTTATTTTGAAGATTTATTGTTTGATTTGATGTGGGTACTGTAAAATATTGCTTATAGTACCTTCAAGTAAGCTTTCCGGATCTGAATTTTTGTGTGTATTTGAATATCCACCATTGTTGGGCTTGAAGCTCTTGAATTTAAAATTTTTATTTTGAAGATTTCTTGCTTGGTTCAACGTGGGTGTTATTAAGTATTCCTCGTAGTACCTTCTGAAAGTTCATGCTGAAATTTGATCCCACTTGGAGCTGGTTTGAGGTGATTGAGATAGAATTTTTCAGCTGAAAATCGAAGAACACAGTTAACCAATAGTATACCGATATGATATGCAATATGCTGTAGGAGACTAGGAGTATATAACTATACTGCAACAGTATGATGTTATAGTATACAATATACTGCAACGGTATACTGTAATAATCAAATAAGAACACAGTTACCTAATTGTATACCGCTACGGTATACAATATACTGTAGGAGTATATGGCTTCACTGCAGTAGTATACTATTATAGTATACAAGATACTGTAACGGTACACTATAATATATGCAGTATACTGCAACAGTATGCTATAATAATATACAATATACCATAATAGTATACTTTGACTGTTATTTGTTGAATCATACAGGTATTATTGTGCAAAGCTAAAGTTACGGTTATAGTAACATTATACGGCTATAGTATACAATATAATATAATAGTATACCATAATAAATAAATCATTTTTAATTTTTTTAATTTTTTAACTATACCCTTGCAAATGTTTTCTTAAATTCATTTTTTGATGGAATTCCATAAAAATAATATTCATTATATAAGAAGTAGTTGTCGGAAGACATAAAATAGTAATATAGGAGGGGGGGGGGGGAGGAAATTTAAAAAAGTTCAATGAAATTAGAAAAGGAACGCGAATTAAAAAAATAAAGAAAAGGAAAGAAAAATAAAAATAAAAAGAAATGAGCCAAATCGAGTATAAACTCAGATTATGGTGAATAAAGAAAATAAGAATAATACGATTTGAAAAAATATATATGAACAGACAAAAAGAAGAAAAAAAAAGAAAAAGAGTAAATAAAAACGAGAAAAAATAAAAGGAGAAAAAAAAGAAAAGAAAAAAAAAAGCAGAGAAACAAAAAAGAAAATGAGAAAAAAGAGAGAGAAAGAATTACCTACAAAAACTGCAATGCGTAAGAAAAGTAATTAGTTTGATGGATAGAAAAACTAATAGTTAGGTAAGGATAATTGATTTAGTTTGGGTAAAAGCTATAAAACCCCCTATAATTCTTTCTTGTTATGCTTTACAAAGAGAATTGAGAAACTATTCGTCCAAAATATAGGGTGAAGAATCAACCCATTTGGTTGCATCTCGCCCGAATTTTGACCCAATTTTTTTTTTTATTTTTTTTTTATTTTTATGAATCAGCTTGGGTTTAATCATTTGACCCATTATTATATATTTATATGTCACTCGTCCAACTTTGAACACATAGGAAAAGTGACGCAGATTTGGACAAATATTGATCTAGTAAGAACTAATAGTGCAGGAGTCGTTTTTTCCCCTTTACCTCTCTTCAATTTTTTCACTTAAAAAGACAACAGTTTTTCGAAAATGGCAGTGCAAGATTAATTTGTGCATACTCAATTATTCTAACAAGTATCTTTTTACCGATAAAAGTATGTAATAACTCTTATCCATCGAAACTTAATTTGTGCGTACTTAATTATTCTAATACTCGTATCTTATCCATAAAAAAACAAATCACTCAAGTTTTTTAGTTGTATTCAATTCCAATCCTAATAACTAGGCCCTCAGTGCAAAACTTAAGTCTAATAGAATATTTCTGATAAAGGGATTTTGAAATATGTAACTCTCAATAAAATATTGGTTTTAAATTTTAATACAATCTCTCATGTTAAAGCATCTTTTCATTCTAATTTTTTTAAAACGATGATGGGGTGAGAGAGGCTCGAACTCTCGACCTCAGGATTACTCTTAAGCTATGAGACCTACGCGCTAGCCAACTGCGCCACCACCCCAATGATGTCCCCATTTCTAATTACAAAACAATTCACATATTTTCAAAGGAAGTGGGGTCATTTACAATTTTGAAATTAAGAAAATATCTATTTTAGATATTCTTATGTATAAAAGCAAGTCTCCCAAATTGTAAAAAAAAAAAAAAAAAAAAAAAGAGTCATAAAACTAAAAACAAGTTTGTAATGACCTACAAAAATCATTTGACCGCAACTTTCAAGAGGTCACGGGTTCGAGCCATGGAAACAACCTCTTGCAGAAATGCAGGGTAAGACTGCGTATGATAGACCCTTGTGGTCCGGTCCTTCCTCAAACTCCGCCATAACGGGAACTTAGTGTACCGGGTTGTCCTACTAATACTTATATCGATAATGATATGACCAATGAAAGTAAGACTTTCAAATAATCAAATATCAGGAAGGGGCATACAAACAACCAAAAGGACCTCACACCTTGCATATCTTTTCATCAAACTAAAATCAAGTCTCTTGATTCTTGTTACTTGTTACAATACTATGGTGAGAAAGTATGGAGGTTAATGCTTTAAACATAAATTATGGATGTCTCCTTCAAACTATTATTATACTATTCGATTCCTACTAAGCGACTCGAAAATTATGTGCTACTGAAAATTTGACAAAATTTATTTGGTTGAACTAGTCACGTTTAAGAATAAATTGTGGGATTAATTGATTTAGAAACTAAAATAATTTTGGTTAGAAAATTGAGTTTGGGTTTGCTTTTACTTTGGAACATAAACAAATTGAATTCCTCAAACACCTGATCAGACATGATAAAAGACATGTTAAGACGAGCAAAGCTTAAGCATGAGACATTAATCAGCACGAACAGAGCGGAGTCTTTGGTTCATGAACCAGTTATACAAGTGCAATGATGCAACCATTCAATATTAAAATTAAGAATTTTTTTCGACATTAAAGTTAAGAATTAACTTTACCAATTAGTGTACGTGTACAAGTTTTATAGCCTGTTTGGCTGAGCTTCCCCAATCTTAGAAACACTTTTGTTTCAAAAAAGTATTTTTTTCTCAAAGTTGAAGTGTTTGCCAAGCTTTTGAAAGAAAGAAAAAAGTGCTTTTGAGGAGAGAAAAAAGTAGTTTCTCTCCAAAAGCACTTTTTAATAGCATGTTTGTGAAAAATACAACTTGTTGCTTAAAAGTATTTTTCAAATTAATTAGCCAAATACAAATTGCTTCTCACCAAAAGTACTATAAATAAAAGCACTTTTGAGAAGAAAAAAAACACTTCTCAATAAGCTGATTTTTGCAGCTTGGCCAACTGGCTATTAGTAGGGGTGTTCGTCGGTCGGTACGGTACGGTATTTAGATATTTCGGTTCGGTATTTTCGGTATTCGGTTTCTTAAAATCCTATACCAATACCGTACCTAATTAAATTCGGTATGGTTCGGTTTTTCTCCTTTCGGTTTCGGTTTATTCGGTTCGGTAACTTCGGTTTATTCGGTTTGAAACTAACTAGTACATAGAGCCATAGACTCTAATATTCTTAATTAAAGTACTCAAAAATACAAAACTAAAAATGTTTGTTGAAAAAAGTTTTTATCCAAAACTAGCAAATATCGACTCAAATAGAAAAAATTGTACATAAAAGTATATTTGATAATTAGAAATGTCTTGTTACTTGTTTGGAGTTAATTGATGAACTTAGAGAATAAAGGAAAGTAAAATTTATGATTTTTTATATTTATGTTATAATTAAGAATATGTGTTTTGTGTAATATAATATATATTTCGGTATGGTATGGGTATTTCGGTATTTTATTTTAAAATACCAAATACCATACCTAATACCAATTTTTTTTTAAAAACTTAAACCAAATACCAAAATACCGTATACCAAATACCAAAATTTTCGATTTCGGTATTTACCAAATTATGCACAGCCCTAGCTATTAGTGTACAAAAAATTCTTATGAATCATTAAGAAATTTTACTATACACTAGTACAATTATTGTTATTTCTATTAAATTTTTTATTTACCAAAACAAGGTTGGCGTTGTAAAATAGATTTGTCACTTTAAGTGCTATTACTCGGTATTCACTCCGGCAAGATTTTTATAATTAGATTATTGCATTAAAGTTATAGACAAACTATTTATGCGGAAGATTAAAATCTTAATCAAACACTCCACTAGTGATGCAGCGGTTAATTCCAGAACTAAAAGTTATACAGAATTTTACGTCAGAATTAGTACTTGAGGAAAGAGCTCCTATGATAATTTGAATAGTAGAAGAAAATTAAGTTTTGGAATTCCATCTCTAGTTGGATGTTATGATTCGAAAAAATATGGTGCGAGCTCATCTCTCTCGACTAGGTCAAATTCAAGGGAGGGTGATCAGGAGGACCCAAACTTTCAATCTCTTCTCTATAATCAGAGGCGGAGTCAGGACTTTAAGTTTATGGGTTCGGGATTTAATGATTTTAAGCTACTGAATTCTAAATTAATAACTTATATATATTCAATGAATTTCCTAAGATACATACAGTGCTTGAACCAAAGCTACTGGGTTCGGCCGAACCCGCTCGGGACACTCTAGCTCCGCCCATGTCTATAATGAGAGGTTTCTTTTGTATCAAGAGTGTGTTGGGAGGCCAATGACGATGAATTCGATCGAGAGGCGATGCTTATGCCTATTCTTATCGATAAGATTCCCACCATAAATGATCCTAAAAAATATGTTACGTTTTATTTACCAATTTCATGTCTAATATTTTAGAAAGAATTACAGCCCATGTCACTTGGCCTAATAGCCCAACCGAAAATGGCCCATATTTGAAGCTCTTACTCTATATAGCCCATGTTGTACATAACTTAAAAGAAACTTTTCAGCCTTTAGCCCACTACTAAAGACATACTTTTAGGGTTTTTATTATGTTCTTCTTTCTTCATTCCCTTCTCTCTCTCACCACCTCTCACTTCTTTCTCCCTAACCCACATAGATCCTTCATCCTCTCTTAACCTAGCCCCCGCTATTCCCCCTCCTTTACCCCCCCCCCCCCCATGCAGTTCTACCATTAATGGCTCGAAGAAAGACTCAGTCGTCCATGGTGGCAAGCAGAAGAACGAAGACGATTTTTGAAAGAAACGTGAAAATACACACAGATCTGAAAATAAATAGCTCTCAAACTTGATTTGCACCAACAAACAACCACTAATTTTGGAGGATTTTGAAGTTTGAAGTTCTGGTAATTTTGGAAGATTCTGAAGTTTGAAGTTTGAAGTTCTGGAAAATCATAACTATGTAGCAGGTTGTATCGACACTGTATAATAGTGTATATGGATATACAGACACCTCTTACACACTATTATACATGTTTATACAAGTTATACAGTATTGTATAATTGTGTATAAATGTGTATATTTGTGTATAATGTTGTATAAATATATATTTTTTCAGTTTGTAAGGATGTATATACATTGTTAGCGTGTAAGAGGTCTCTACAGAAGTTTGACACTTCCTTCTCTTCTTCTTTTTCGTGTATGTGCTATATGAAACAGATTTGTACGCGTTGGAGGAATTCTACAATTCATTTATCAATTTTTTATTTTTCTTTTATCCTGTTGGATTGCTTCAACAATTGTACATAAAGGTGTTTGAATTTCTTACCTTCAGATAATATGTATTATTCAGGATAGGATTTTTGAATTGCGTTGTGGCTTATTTGCATTTTTTGTATCAAATGCTTAATAATCAAAGGAAATCAAGAGAATGAAAACAACTGGTTGTATAAAGAGAGAGCAATAACAGTAGTTGATTGTGTGAAATAAGCTGTCTTTTCGGGAATTAGCCTATTATTTTTGGGCTATAGATTTGCAATGTGATATCTAGCCTATTATGTTGCAAGTCAGGTGTGTGAGTTGTACTTATGTGAAATTATCCGATAAAAAATTTCCTGATGTATTACTTTTTCATTTTGTTTAAAGAATTACCTAATTGTATCTTAATATCTTTATCATTGAAGCATGTATTTGATTCTTTCATGTCATTCGACTTTTTACTTTTTAGCTTAATGACTAAATGAAATTTTATATGCAGTTGAGTCATTTTAGGTTTTAACCAAGTTAAAACCTTAAATTTCCTGCTTGCTTAATGATTTTGTAATATTCATATTCAATTTTGATATAATTTATTCAATTCTCTTGTGGAATTTATTC
>NW_017672431.1:73042-101905 GCF_001879085.1 Nicotiana attenuata | reverse complement strand
ACAAACGGGTACCTAAAGTAAAGAGAAAAATTTGATTTACTTAGTTGTTAAGAAGCATTTTAATTAGGAGAAATCTATCGGAATAACGCTGGACTATTGGGGAGAAAAATCGAAAGAAAGGAAAAGGATTGTATGGACAAACGGGTCCTAAGAAAGAGAAATTTGATTACTTGTTGTTAGAAGCATTTTAATTAGGAGAATCTATCGGAATAACGCTGGACTATTGGGGAGAAAACAGACAACATAGAAGAACAGCGATGCTATAAAACGTGAAACATGTTACTACAATATATACTCCAGTCCACAAATAATGTGAAACTTTTGAATTCCATACGAGATTCGCTGTGGTCGTGAATTATGATGATCTGATCTTAATAAAATTTGACAGTACATAATGTTTTTTCTTTTGTTTTTGTTTTTGCAAATATATATAGAAAGAATTACAGCCCATGTCACTTGGCCTAATAGTCCAACCGAAAATGGCCCACATTTGAAGCTCTTACTCTATATAGCCCATGTTGTACATAATTTGAAAGAAACATTTCAGCCTTTAGCCCACTATTAAAGACATACTTTTAGGGTTTTTATTATTTTCTTCTTTCTTCATTCCCTTCTCTCTCTCACCGCCTCTCACTTCTTTCTCTCTAACCCACATAGATCCCTCATCCTCTCTTAACCTAGCCCCCGCTATTCCCCCTCCTTTACCCCCCACGCAGTTCTGCCATTAATGGCTCGAAGAAGGCTCGAAGAAAGACTCAGTCGTCCATGGTGGCAAGCAGAAGAACGAAGACGATTTTTGAAAGAAACATGAAAATACACACAGATCTGAAAATAAATAGCTCTCAAACTTGATTTGCACCAACAAACAACCACTAATTTTGGAGGATTTTGAAGTTTGAAGTTCTGGTAATTTTGGAAGATTCTGAAGTTTGAAGTTTGAAGTTCTGAAAAATCCTAACTATGTAGCAGGTTGTATCGACACTGTATAATAGCGTATAATTGTGTATATGGATATACAGACACCTCTTATACACTATTATACATGTTTATACAAGTTATACAGTATTGTATAAATGTGTATATTTGTGTATAATGTTGTATAAATATATATTTTTTCAGTTTGTAAGGATGTATATACATTGTTAGCGTGTAAGAGGTCTCTACAGAAGTTTGACACTTCCTTCTCTTCTTCTTTTTCGTGTATGTGCTATATGAAACAGATTTGTACGCGTTGGAGGAATTCTACAATTCATTTATCAATTTTTTATTTTTCTTTTATCCTGTTGGATTGCTTCAGCAATTGCACATAAAGGTGTTTGAATTTCTTACCTTCAGATAATATGTATTATTCAGGATAGGATTTTTGAGTTGCGTTGTGGCTTATTTGCATTTTTTATCAAATGCTTAATAATCAAAGGAAATCAAGAGAATGAAAACAACTGGTTGTATAAAGAGAGAGCAATAACAGTAGTTGATTGTGTGAAATAAGCTGTCTTTTCGGGAATTAGCCTATTATTTTTGGGCTATAGATTTGCAATGTGATATCTAGGCTATTATGTTGCAAGTAATGTGTGTGAGTTGTACTTATGTGAAATTATCCCAATATTTTATTGATCTCCTATGAGAAGTCGATAAAATTACATTTATGGAATATAAGACCAATCTGCCCCGTGAAGTACACAAATACCTTCAAAGTGGACGGTCAAAAGTTAAAGACCACCCCAAAAAAATGTCATACTCCTGCAATTTTTTTGTTTTTTTATTTTTTTTGGTACAGAAAACTAAATGAATCATTACTAATATATTTGCCTATTTGGATTCAAAAGGTAAAATAGGGAACCAGAGACCTACCCAATCTTGACGGCAGGTGACTTTAGGTGTATGTCATTGAGAATTTTTTATTCTGAGTTTCGAAAACAGAACACTCTACGAGATCATACTTACTGCTATAACTTTGTAACCATATCAGTTTTAATACCATTACCAAACGAACAAGATTTGAGTATTATAATAAATCCTCGACTCATTTTAATTCTATGACCCAAAAGAAAATACTATATTGAATGATAGCTTTAAAATTTGGAACTTCCTTGAAAATAACTTGTGGTTTGTATCAAGAAATCTTACCTTTGAAGAAAGGAAAGCGAAAGGAACCACTTTTCCTCTGGCATACATCAACTTGGTTAGCTTATGGCTCCTAAGAAAGGCATCTTCTTATCTGTAGGGAATAGGAATAGAATCACAGGAGAAAAAATAAATAAAAGAGAGAATACAGATCAAGGGCAGGAAGCCCTCATATATACATAATGATTTTCAGTAACATTTGTGGTGACTAAAGAAGAGAAAAATGAAATTCTTGTTGCAGCTTCCCTGCTGTTCGTGTTTCTGCTTCATTAAGCAGAAAAAAGGAAAGTCGAAGGAGAAGGAACCGAAGGAAAATTGAAAGAGCTGTTCAGTTCAGGAGCATTTTACAGGACCTTGGTTGGAGGATAGCATATATTGAGCACAGGATTTACGTCGCCCATTCTTTTCTTTCTCTTACAAGAAGGTCAAGGTCGAGCTTTCAATCATCATGATAGTACCGTGCAAAATGTAATACTCTGGGAAATGTCATGACATGTAATGATAAAATCTGATTATAAAAGCTTCAACTGGTTTTCTTGCTTTTATCTTCATCTCTGGGTGCTAAGCCTATTTCCTCCATTTGATGTTCAACAGAAACAAACCCAGTCTCTGCTAGAAACCTAAAGGAGAAAAAAAAACTATGCATTAAATCTTTGCAGTAAATTCAACTATTGTCATGTGATTGAATAACATAATTGTTCATGGGAGTAAGTGAAACTTAAATTTAGTAACAATGCAAACAGCTGGATGCTATGTTGAATAAGTAGCAGTTTTATACACTGTAGGCAAAAGCAGGCCTGCCACACCCAGCAACTGCGGTAAGGGGGAAATGAGAGAGAGATAGCAGTTTCTTTAACTCCAAACTACCATGAAAAGTTGACAGTTAATTTACAACAAAACTATGTTAAACAGTTTTTATGTAATGACCTAATGAGTTACTAATTAAAAAAAAAAAAAGTAATTACCAAATGAATTCCATAACTTGTTTTTAATAACCTAGAAATCGCCGAGAGCGAGTGGAGCACGGTTCGAAACTCAATGAATGATGGGTTCCACCCCTCTACCTTTCTCAACTTAAATACCAGACTCTTGTCTATTGTAGGGTTGAAGTCATGATGTGTGCCTTACCCACACGTCAGATGTTGCGCTCTTACCACTAGGCCAAAGCCCTGGCGGGCCAAAATGAGTTACAGGACCGGATGAAGCAAATTACTCATCCAAAATAACATACATGATTCTAGACTACTCTAGACTAGGACCAGGGGCGGATCTACGTAGGCCGTGCCGGGTGCTGAAGCACCCATTGACCCCGGCGTGAACTATGTACGGTTATATAAGAAAACAGAGGAAAGTAATATATTGAATTAGTAAGCACCCACTAACCAAAAAGGCTCATGGGTGCTTTGGTTCAAAGCTAAAGTTAGGGAGCGTATTTTTAAGCCACACGAGTTTGATTCCCAATTGAAACAGCTTTTCGCAAAGCCTGCTAACTTCTTGAGGCTGACTCGCTCAATATTCTACACTATTTCTTTCATTCTTTTTTATACTTTGACCTTTTCTTTTGTCATTTTTCCTATTTCCTTTAGGCTTTATCTCATTCATTAGTTTTAGGATAAATTTAGCTTCTATTAGACACCAAACAACCAAACTCTTCGCCACTTCTTGGATTTTCAGCTCTCACACAAAGAAAGAAAATGCGACTTCCAACGAAAATAAAAAAGAAAGAAGACATAACAGCTAGTAATAAGATTATTTTTGTGAAATCTAGAGATCGAAAACATTTAGTAGAGGGATTTTGGATTTTTTTCCATGCTTATCGTTTATGCTTTGTACAAAGTTCATTGTGACTTATGATTAAAAGACTGTTTTGGTAGTAATAATATTAACCGATATTTTCCCATTAATTTTTTACACTGTCGCGTTAGAATAATTATGCACTTAATTGCTAGTAAATTTATGTTAAAGGAAACGAGCACCACGACCTTAAAATCCTGGATCCGCCACTGACTGGGACGAGTGAGGCTAGCACAAGCTTCACAACTATTTTCTTTGAAGAGTTGTGACAACATGAAACAATTTGGACCCAACAAACTACAAGATGGCAGAATGTAAACTTAGCTACCTGATCAGCTACTGACCTAGATTTGTAAATTAAGAGCTGAAAGTCAAACATCTATTCAATCTTAACTTAGAAGTTTGTCCTTTACTTGCATTTACAACAAACAGAATGCATTTTTACCTCATACTTCAATCAACATACCAGATTCATGTCCAATATCGGAAACAAGGCAAGTTATCTCCCCTTCTCACCATTAACCAGAGGATTGATCAGAAGATTCTTAGATTTCAAAATTGAAAATTTCAATAATAGAACATTAAAGTTTCTACTTTCTACAAAAGAATATCAAGTCAGAAAAGATTTTCTAGTCCAAAAATTTTACTACTACACTACGGAACAAGGTCAAAAACGCAGTAATGAACAACCTAATTCACAGACAACAAGACCATGTCAGCTAACAAACAACGTTTAGTTTCTCCATAGTACTTTTGACTTTCCCATTTAATATTTGTGTCTCTGCATTTAGTAGCAGCAGATGATTCACGGAGTCAAATCACCTCCGTAATAACGGGATATATATTTACTTATATAAATCCTTTAAACTAGCAATACAAGTTTAGGTAACAAATTCCAGTGCATTCACATGTAGGCAAAAGTAACAATACAAAAATAGAGCTCAAATGTCAACATTGAACGATAAAAGCTGAAACACACCTGCTAAGAAGTACGAAGAGGGTTCCAGTTATTAAAAAGAGGAAAGCAACATGGAGAGTCAAAGACAAGTCACTTGAGGAAAAAGCCAAGCCCAACATAACAGCAAGACACAAACCCAGCATAAAAAATGACATCTTTAGCGTATTCCAAGTAGGAGCCTGAATCCAAAAGCAAAGAATCAGTAACTTGAATCAATGAATTTAAAGTTTAAACGTGAATTGAAAATAAAAGAACAAGAACAATGAGGAGAAGGGGAAAATTGTACAGACGTTGACTCCTGGAGCCAAAGCTCCGACTAGTACTGCTTGTGCTGATGATACCTCTTCTCTACTTGATTCTTTCGACTCCATATTTTGTGATTTTGAGAGTGATGGGATCTGATTGTGATTTTTTTCTTAACCTCCAAAAACAGGAAGAAAATAATGAGGAAGATTTGGGAATTGTGATTACCCAGTAAATTGGATCAGCTACACTTGGGCCTAAACAAACTCAGGCCCATTCCAGATATTTTTTGAAGAATTTATCCAAATAGCCGACCATCCGATCGCTTAAATAAAAAATAGCCGGTGAAATATAATATATGCATAATTTATGTATTATATGTGTATGATTGGATATAATTTATGTATATGCTAGAAAAAGTAAATAATGAAAATGACCAACTACTTGCGTGAAGATCTTATTTTTTGACTTCTTAACTAATAAAAAAGGATGAAAACAAAAGAAGAGAAAGATAAATTCATGCTTTGTTTTTTGACATGAATTTTATTTGAAAAAAAAAAGGTTAAAGTGTTCTAGTGAAACTCATTATTTTACTTGAAATAGTCCTCGCATAATTTTTTTCAACTAAAAATTCTTTATTTTAAATTGAAGTAATATTTCAAGCGGTGTTTTAAAAGGCTTTCTTGGGATTCGTCACGGGGTTCATCTCGCGACGGGGCACTATTGCACTGAGGCTCACATGTGGGACTTAGCTCTGAGACTTGTGCCCCAAGTGCCCGTCCGTGCGCCCAAGATACGCCTAACGCTCATCGCTCGGAACTCGGCTACCAGTTCCTAACTCTATCATCCTTCACATTACCTAATTAGCACTATTGACCCTCAAAAATATTTTTGTTTTTAAAATGATTAAAGTTCTATTCATCTCTAGAAATATGAAGATCAAGAGTAACTCAAAATAATGAGCCAACGTATTGCATATTTACCAATTGAGAACATTGAAGATTGAATATCATTTGAATAGCGAAAATTTATAATTTTTCTATTATAAACAATTATATATTTACTCATAAAGATCAATAATTAAATTACAAAATAGATGATGTTTACTGATTATTAACTATTAGAGAGATAAATTGTGTAGTTTGATAATATTTTTAAAAATATTATAATTTTTTAATCGTTCGAAAGATAAGTTATTGTAGTTAATTTTTATCTCGTAGTAAATTTAACACTATTGCATTATTTATATCTATAAAAATTTCTAGATATTTTATTTTCTTTGAGTTTTTTTTTTAATTTACTTAAAACTTTTGATGAATTATCTATATATATATATATATATATATATANATAGCATGAGCAGGAGAGAACGGCTTGACGAGGCAGCAGCACTCGTAACAGTAGCACCCGTTCCCGCAACACTTCCATTAGTTTGGTTTTCATTCGTCATATTTCTGTAAAGTTGAAAACAATACAGAACTTTGTTAAATCAGTGAAGTTTTGATATCTTCAAACTGAATATCAAACCAAACATACAACACGTAACAATGGTGAAGTTTTTATATACTTCAAACCCGTACGTTTATTATTCCGGCAAAGTTTTTATGTACTTTAAACCGGACAGAAAGAATTATTGGAGTAGAAAGCAACAAGGCTTTAGTCTCCAAAACAGTATACAAAATATGAATAACAGTTTAATATATGTTTCAACACAGAAACGTTAGTATAAAATTCCTTAAGCTTGTGAGCGCTACTGTGTTAAACCAAAAATCAGGAAAAACTGTTAGAAAAATAAAAGAAACTGGAAAAAACAGAAGAGTTTAAGAAATATTCCGAGTCCACAATTTTCTTTTGTGTCCTTAAGGAATTTTAACCCCCTCACACGTTGCCAAGGTAATGGATTAAATCCTCCCAGGATAAAACGGAATAAACCTTCCTGCAGCAGTGGCAATACAAACTGCAGGATACCAACGAACTCAAAGAACGGAGCAAAATCACACTTACGAATTTGAGAGAGAGAGACTGCGAATTAGGATGCAGTATATTCAGAAAGAAAGAAGTTCTGGAGTGTTTTTCGTGTGTAGAAAATGGAGCCTTGCCTCAGAATTTATAGGCAATTATCAGAAGAGGTGTCTTTTCAGAAGAATACGCTGCCTGCCGCGGTCGCGCGTATTTTCAGCAGTGATTTGGCATTTAATTAATTATTAAATAATTTAATAAATTTTGTCCAAAAATAATCTTATTGATCAATCATTTGATAAATCCAAATCCAAAGTCGAAGCCGAGCCGAGCGACGACGACGTGAGGGTTCATTCTCTTCAACTCCTTTTAAGAGCTTTAAGAAGTGATTCTATATATAAGCACACAAATGTGGTTGTCCCTCACCAATGAGAGACAAAGTGCAAGACAAAAGTTCACTTCTTCAAATTTTCAATTTCCCTCCATTTTATTTCCCTCCATTTCCAATTCACACTTCTTCTACTTTAAAACCCAATGGCTTAAAGTCCAACATTAATATCAGACTAACTTACGATCCCTTAGTCATGACAGCACATTAATATAGATAGTCAATATTTGAATTAAAAAATTCCTATTATATGAAGGAGAAGATCTGTTTGAGTTACTTAATATAGATAGGACATGTAAATGTAGACAACACATAAATCTTTTAAACAGCTTAGTAATATACAAGTAATACAAATTTATAATAGTAATACAAAGTGCTTAATCATTTTTCATATAAAGGGTTTTGACTTTTCATAGGGCCAAACATACTGACAAAACTACGTTTGTGGGTGGGAAAATATTCTAGTTCCTCAATTTTATTTTTTATGATGTTGATGATTCATTGGCATACAGGATGAATAAACATACCATAGCCATAAATCTGAGTTTAATCCAGTCAATGAGGCTGAATTAAAAGACAATTCTAAGATGGAAATACATTAAATGACAAATAGGGAACGAAAAACTACATCTATCGAAGAACAAAGTTATCTTATCCTATGAATCAAGATAATTTTATTTTATTTTTTAAAAAAATAAGGTAATTTTTATTTGCAGATGTGTGTAGCAGCCAAAACTATTGTTATTGTTCAACACGGGAAAGGATCCAGTCCAGTATTTAATGGTCCAGTAAATCTCAATGATATCGTGGATAAAAGTCATCTGGCTACTTAGCGTTTTAAGGGTTTGGATGCATTTGAATTTTGTGACAATATTCTTTTTTAGCTAATACGCCCTTTGGCTTCTTTCACAAAAATAAATAAATAGTAGACTGAGGACTGTAAAGTTAGTGCGTCATTTTACTCATTTATTTCATGACAAAAGATAAATAAAATAACATATGATTGGAACGATTTTGAAAATCAAAAAAGTGGAGTAAGTTTATTTTCTTCTATTAGTTGTGTACGTTTATTTTTCTTCTATTAGTTGTGTTACTGATTTTATTTTTCTTTTTCAACATTCTTGGTTGTTTAGTCTTTCTAGGTTCGCTGAAAATTAATGCATATATATTTTTATATATATTTTTTTTTCTAAACATATTTTTTTATAGAAATATTGTTAAGGTATAAATTTGTTAATTTTTGTTTCTAAAAAAATTGCGAAAAGTTCATACGCATCCATACCATTAAAACTCTAAGCAGCCAGGTGGCTTTTATCCATGGTATCATTGAGATTTACTGGACCATTAAGTACTGGACTGGATAGCTACACTTTGGCCCAAACTAACTCAGGCCCATTCCAGTTATTTTTTGAAGAATTAATCCAAATAGCTGCCCACCCGACCATTTAAATAAAAAATAGCCGGTGAGATATAATATATGCACAATTTATGTATTATATGTGTATATGGTTAAAAAAAAGTAAACAATTAATATGACCAACTATTTGTATAAAGATGTTATTTTTTGACTTCTTAACTAAAAATAAAGAATGAAAACAAAAGAGAGAAAGATAAATCGCATGCTTGTTTTTGGACATAAAATTTATTTGAAAAGAAGAAGAAGTTAAAGTGTTCTAGTGAAGCTCATTATTTTACTTGAAATAGTCCTCACATAATATTTTTCCAACTAAAAATTCTTTATTTTAAATTGAAGTAATATTTCAAGCAGTGTTTTAAAAGGCTTTATTGGGACTCGTCATGGGGTTCATCTCAAGGTGGGACACTATTAAAATGCACTGAGGCTCACGTGTGGGGCTTAGTCCTGAGACTTGCGCCCCAAGTGCCCGTCTGTGGATCCAAGATACGCCTAACGCTCATCGTTCAGAACTCGCCTACCAGTTCCTAATGCTATCATGAGTCAAATTTCCTAATAAGCACTGTTGACCCTAAAAAATCTTTAAACAAATGATTAACGTTTTATTCTATGGAAATATGAAGATCAAGAGTAACTCAAAATAATGAGCCAAAGTATTGCATATTTACCAATTGAGAACATTGAAGATGGAATATCATTTGAATAGCGAAAATTTATAACTTTTCTATTATAAACAATTATATATTTACTCATAAAGAGCAATAATTAAATTACAAATTTGATGATGTTTACTGATTATTAGCTATTAGAGAGATAAATTGTGTAGTTTGATATAAAAAAATTAAAATGTTATGATTTTTTAATCGTTCGAAAGATAAGATGTTGGAGTTAATTTTTATCTCATAGTAAATTTAACACTATTGTATTATTTATATCTATACAAATTTCAAGATATTTTATTTTCTTTGAGTTTTTTTTTTAAATTTACTTTTAATGAATTTTATATTTTTTTTGTGGTTATATGCTATTTTATTAATTTATAAATTAAAATATTTAAATATACATGGGGCTTGCGACCCACGTCCGTGACTCATACCTCGTCCCATGTTAAGTAAAATGCTCCGCTTTAGTTTAGTAAACTTTGAGAGATCGGTTCAATTGATTTTATAAAATTTCTAACAACCATATGTTGTCAACTTCCAAAATATACTTGTTCAATCTCGGTTAAAAATAAAGTGTCACGACCCCAAACCACCTCCGGTCGTGATGGCGCCTATTGCAGTATTATGCCAGGCGATTCAACATTTAAAACATAAAAGGTCTTTTTCTTAATTCATTTACTAATTAGATATTATCACAATTCTTTCGTTTAAACATTTCAAACAAGCGGAAACAAATATGCCAAAACATCCAACACTGGCCGATCCCGGAGTCACTAGTCACGAGCCACTAACATACAGTCTGATACTGTCTACTCATTACAAGACAAGTCTGATAAAAACAAATACTAAAAGATAGGAAGGAGAAAGGCAGGGTCGTGGACGCCATGCAGCTACCTTGCAATCTCCGGAATGTTCTGAAGGCAAGAAACGACTCTCACTCGGATGCTCTGGCACCTGGATCTGCACACAAGGTGCAGGGAGTAACGTGAGTACGCCAACTCAGTAAGTAACAATTATAAATAAAGGTTGAGTGTAGTGACGAGCAGTTAAAATCATATACATATCATAACATAAAAACCTTAGTGGGAATAACAAGATCAAATTAATAATTAAATTCTGAACATCTAGTAAAAACTTCAGTTTCAATGAAAAGTCGTAAAAATATTTGTTCAACATTTTTAACAGAGGCTCAGTAATAAGAAGAGTGAAAATAGTATTTTCATAAAACAAGCCCCTTGGGCATAACATCACTCATATATATAGCCCCTCGGGCAAGCCTCTCAGTCACTCGTGACTCAACTATCATCCATCAGCTCTCACGCTCAGCACTCACGCTCAATAGATATCTTATAATAATCGCTACGGCGTGCAGCCCGATCCATAAATATAAGCGCTCACTAGGGGTGTACGGACTCCGGAGGGGCTCCTACAGCCCAAGCGCTATATCGCTGCGGCGTGCAGCCTGATCCATGTATACATACATACATACATACATACATACATTTAAGGAATTACCCCGCTCGTGATCATACTTGCGACACTGTTACACATAGATTTCTTAAGTTATTATAGTATTCCTCAATTCCTTTCAAAATACGAAGTTCAAATGAAAACTTTTAAGTTCCCAATTTTTCCTCAATTTCAACTCCTTTCAAAACATTTAATAAGATAACTCAATCTCGCTTCTACTCAAGGCAAACAATAAACATAAATCAACAACAATATCAACAAGGCATGATGTAAGCCTAAAACTATCCGGACATAGGCATAGCTAGTTGCTACGTACGGACTCTCGTCACCTCGTGCACACGTAGCCCTCACAAATAGAAGCACATAATAATTTAGTTCACCTATGGGGTTAATTCCCTCTTACAAGGTTAGAAAGGAGATTTACCTCGCTACAAACTTCCATAGCCGGCTCCCAAGCCTTTCCAACAATTCAAACCAATGCCCAACGATCTAAAACTAGTCAATAAATGTGCAAATCCATAAATATATACTCCAATACTTATTATAATCCAATTTATAATAATTTTCAACTCTGCTCGAAAAGTCGATAAAATCAACCCTCGGGCTCACGTGCTCAGATTCCGAAAATTTTCAAAGATAAACATTACCCATAACATCACAAACTCAAATGTATAATTTAATTTCAATTTCATGCCCAAATTCGTGGTCAAAATCCAAAAATACCAATTTTTAGGTTTTCTACCAAAACCCCAAATTTTTACTATTTTTTTATGATTTTCCATGTTAAAATCTATATATAATCCAAGTATTTAACTTGCAATAGGTGGGAATCACTTACCTTGACATAGATAATGAAGATGGAGCTCCAAAATCGCTCCTAGGTCGTCTCCCATGGAGAAAATGAGATGAAATGAGCCAAACTCGTTTTTGCAAACTTATACACTGCTTGGCAACCCTTCTTCGCGTTCGCGGGCCTCCCATCGCGTTCGCGATGAACAAAATTCTCAAAAGCCATTTCCAAACTCTTCTCAGACAACCTTTAGTGTAATAGTCATAACGTTTTGTAAAAAAACTCCAAATGACAAATGGTTTAACTTTTTGCAAACTATACACCAAGATCTACAACTTTTATGTTTTGGTCATCTCCCAAATTCCTTGTAGACTTCGAGATATAAGCTGCCAAAGTCAGCCGTGTGCAACACAAATTTCTTCTTCATCTTCCTGGACAGCCTGTAGTGTACCAGACATATCTTTTTGTACACAAATTCAAATGCTAAATGGTTTACTTTTCTGAAAACTAGACACAAAGGGTTACAACTTTTATTTTTGGATCATCTCCAAATTCCTTATAGATTGCAATATTTGAGCCTCCAAAGTTAGACCTATGCAACAGAGATTTCCTTCTTCGCGAACGCGAAGAACAAAATCCCAGAAGCCAAATCCTTCTTCGCGAACGCGAGAGGATCCTCGCGAACGTGAAGAACAACACCAGACATTAGTAAATCAGCATCCAAAGTAGCCCAAAATGATCGGAAACACACCCGAGGCCCCCGGGACCCCGACCAGTCACACCAACCTATCCCAAACCATGACACGAACTTGCTCGAGGCCTCAAATCACATCAAACAACATCGAAATCATGAATCTCACTCCAATTCAAGCTTAATGAACTTTAGAACTTCAAACTTCTACATTCGATGTCGAAACCCATCAACTCACATCTGATTGACCTCAACTTTTGCACACAAGTCACATTCGACATTACGGACCTACTCCAACTTTCAGAATCGGAATCCGACCCCGATATCAAAAAGACCACTTCCGGACAAACTTCTCAAAAACCTTCAAATTTCTAACTTTCGCCAAATGACCCCAAAATGACCCACGCACCTCCGAATC
Organism: Nicotiana attenuata; assembly: GCF_001879085.1. Lineage (NCBI taxonomy): Eukaryota > Viridiplantae > Streptophyta > Magnoliopsida > Solanales > Solanaceae > Nicotiana > Nicotiana attenuata. The sequence continues at coordinate 88,994 of NW_017672431.1, read as the reverse complement.
CACTTCTGGACGCGCTCCCAATACCAAAATCACCATACAGAGCTATTCCCAAACTAGAAATCCCAAACGAACATCGATAACATTGAAATGCACTGCAACCCAAATTTATAAAATTCTTCCAAAATGCCAACTTCCACAATAGGCGGCTTGATCCGGACATACGCCTAAGTCCAAAATCATCATACGAACCTATTGGAACCTTCAAATCCCGATTCCGAGGTCATTTACTCAAAAATCAAACCTTAATCATTTCTTTCAACTTAAAGAATCCAAAACGAGAATTATTTTTCTAAATTAACTCCGAACTTCCCGAAATTCAATTTCGACCACGCGTACAAGTCATAATGCCTGAAGTGAAGCTACTCATGGCCTCAAACTGCCGAATGACGTGCTAGAGCTCAAAACGACCGGTCGGGTCTTTATATTCTCTTCCACTTAAACATACGTCCGTCCTCGGACGTGCTAAGAACTGCGCTGGAGTTGTCTGAAATTACTGTTTAACACCTCGTGCACCTACCCGTGCTACCACAACTCAGTTGAGCACATTTGCTCGAGCAAATCTGAAGATTCCCCTTTTGTTTAGTCAAATTAGCCTTAGAGCCAAATTCCAACATACGGAATTTTCCACCAGGCCCGCTTTCAACATACGAACACCGCATCAGTCACTACACATTGTACCAAAACATGATGGCACACCCTTGCCGAATTCACACCATGCACCGCATAATTCATGTGACCATAATATCATTCTCTGAAGCCAATAGTCGAAATTCTACAAATTCGATGCCCTCAACACACCTCATGAAGCATATAAGTGCTATTCCAACTCTCGCAATACTGCCACGATAGAAGAGATGTGTAGAAACTCATACCGAATCACAATTCACGGAGTCTCTCCTCCCGGCAAGAACCACTACCTCATTCTGGACTGAATATTGATATTTACTCTTTAATGTGCCTCATATAAATCTGATCGCACTTATCCCAGGTCCAATAATCTCGCAAGTTGCTCAGGCGATAAGCCACCTCAGACACCGCAAAAAGTCTCATATGATGCCACAGAGTGCTAACAAGCCATAACCTCGACTGTGATACATAAAAAATGAACTCTGGAAAGGACTACTCAACCCATGTAACTAACTGAAACAACCAAAAAGGTGTTATGAACCTTTCTCAGAATATGAGAAGCAAAACACACAGTAATAGATATAGGAAACTATTACTTAACATCACTCTGTTGCGGCGTGCAATCCAATCCACACATGATCCCCGTGGCGGCTTGCCACCCGATCCACCTATAATAATCTATAAAGGAAATACTTACCAAGCTAAAATGCTCATACCTGTGAAATACCGAATATCAACCACTAGCACGCGAAGTGCATAATACAAACCCTGGGGAGACGGATAGTGCCATAAGCTACGAAACTCAAGCACGACTAAGGAACAATAAATGACCTGCATCTCGAGAGTCATCCTGCTCATATAACACCATAGCTACGCGGAACCTCAACACATATGCAATTAATCAAGCCGTTTCACAAACCACACGGCATAATATAGTATTACCTGAATTAGCCGACGACGAAATAACATCCAAAGCCCGAGTACTCCTCTGTAAACAACGCTATGTTGTAATGAACACCTCCGACCCAATATAGAGCACACACTCACCTATAGATCCATCCACAGACCTTAAGCCGATTCTGATCGTACCGCACTGGGCTAACAACCTTTCAAGGATCCTCAATAACCCTTTTTCCCATGACCCGCAAGAATATCCGTCAAATTTGGAACAAACTTCCACAGTTCCACCGGCCACACTAACACTATGAAGCAAATCAAAAATCCGCAATCAGTACTCAAAGCCTCTTACACAAGACACCGATCTCAGGTGGCGCTAAAGACAATACCAGCTGGCTCTAACCATCTGATTCCTTCCTCGCTCATCCGAGCTCGTGACATTCTTGTCAACACCGAACCGCAACCTTGATCCTCAACTTCCAATTCCCACGCTACTCACTGCACTTAATCATGACAATGCGCAAGAATACAAGAATTGCATCATAAATCCCGAACCACTAATAGGGTAAACACTTTATCATATAGAAACATTTTACTTAACTCATTTCAAGAGAACCATGAAAAAATGTCACTGAATTCTCATATCCGTGAAAAATACCGACCTCAAGTAGTGGTCTAAACTACCATAACTCTTCCGGGATCCATCTACACATAACAGGCCATAATACTCGAATGCCTCCCAATAAAATTAATTACGGCGGCCGTCAAGCCTCGCATGTACCGCCACAAAGCACATGTGTAACTTAACACGCTGAAGGAACTGATCACTGCCACCATCATGCCAATCCAACCATTGCTAACCGATCCGACTTCTTCTAATTTACTCTAGACTTGCCTTTGGAATAATAATAGCTTCATTCAAAACATCACGAAAATCCAAATTCACACTCATCCTGAGTGACCTTATATCACGAGACCATGCTGTCTCAAATCCCACGAACCATCTCATACCCTCCTTGTGCGCATATTCGCATCCTCAACTGGTACACCTATTCTAAAAATTCCTCTACGAATCGAAAGTCATTTTCCCTCATTCCTCCAAATGCTACACTGCAAGCCGAAGATAACATAGAACACTCCAAGTCCCTTTTCATAATCTGCTGCAAAAGCTCGATTGTGTAGATGTTGATTGATGATGTTGTTGTGTTCGACGAGAGCTTGACCTGAAGACGTACCTGCGTTCCGGTTGTAGCTGTCTCTTGTTCATGGTATCCTTAGATTCATGAGAACTCTGTTTATGTACTTTTTGGACAGATGATGTATTCATTTCATACCAGCTTTGTAAATTCTATTCTTAGAAGCTCATGATTTATACTACCAGTTCTTGGGGAATGTATAAGTTTCAGATATTTCGTTACTTAAATGTCTTATCATTTTCATTGAAATTGGATAGTTGTTAACTGGCTTACCTAGCGGGTTGAGTTAGGTGCCATCACGACTAGTTGAATTTTGGATCGTGACAGTAAAATTTTATGTTGGGATTAATTATTCATATACTCTAATCAAACACCGAATCAATTAAATGAGTATGTTATATAAAGGTAGCAATGTTTGTTATAAAAGAAAAAATGAGGTTTATCACTGTAAAAAATGCTTCTTTTTGAAAAAAAGCTCAATAATTTTAAAAAATTAAGCCAAATATTTATTAATCAATATCTTTTTTCTTTTGATATACTCAACTTATGGTTATTTGTTATGCATTTCGATATGTTTACTACATGACTCTTGTTCTGTGATAATAGAGACCCAGAATCTTATGGTGTTTAGTTGGCATATGACAAAAGAAATAAAAGAATTAAAGAGATGATGACAATCATGATCATGAGATGTAGTAATCTTTCAATCGCCTGCTTTATAATCCTGCATTACATATCTACAAATTAAATAGTGAGGCAATAATGTTCTTACCTTAAATTAGTAAAATAGTTCTTTTTTCATAATTTATATCCTTAAATTTGGCAAAATGATTCATTATTCATAGTTAATATTCTCAACTTTGGCAAAATGATTCATTATTCATAGATAATATCCTCAACTAACTAATATTTATTTTTAACTATAAATAGTACCAATTAACTTGGCATAGCATAAGCAATTAGCAAAAAATATTAGAGCATCACTTAGTTAATCAAATATAATTACTAGTCCATGGCTACAAATTTCTCTCAATCTCTTTTCCTTTGGATTATTGTAGCTTTTTGCTCGTATTTGGTTAGATTTTCCTCTTGCCAACCAAGCGGTTATTCACAAGCAGTTGCAACTTTTTATGAAAATCCTACTAGTCCTGGGAGTGGTAATATCTTGAAATGTCATTTGTTTCTATTCTCTTTTTTCATAAGACTTATGTAATAGGCATACTAGATTAAAATTAAATGAAACCTGCTTTAGGTTTCAAATACAATTTTGAAGGTAAATTTTAATAGTTCAGTTGTTGTCTAGCTATCTGAATTTCACTTTGTTGGTGAGAGTTTGATTTGTTCTTGTAATACCCTTATCAATTTTCTCTTCCCTTCCCCTACATAATAGAGAAAAAATTATACGAATAGAATTTTGTAGACAAATGTTCATCGAAATGGCTTGACCAATATAGTCTTGATTTTACATATTTTATTAATGATTCTAGGGCAAAATGATTGAAAAACAGAAATTATTCTTACTATTCTTGTTCTAGGTGGAGCATGTGGGCTCGAAAATGACATAGCAAGTGCTCCCTACAATGCAATGATCACGGCGGGAAATCAAGCTCTTTTTAAGCAAGGCTCTGGATGTGGTGCATGCTACCAGGTAAACATATTTTATGTGGCGGTGCCACATAAAATGAATGAAATTCAATTGAACTTCCTTTGTTAGAAAGTTATATAACATAAATTGGGTAAAACAACAACAACAATAACAACAACCCAGTAAACTCCCATAAGTGGGATCTGGGGAGGGTCGTGTGTACGCAGACCCTACTCATATCCGGGGGGTAGAGAACGTATGTTGGGTGATATACATATATATATATATATATATATGTATGTATATATATATATATATATATATATATGTATGTATGTATGTATGTATATATGTTAATTGGGTAAAAAAACTATAAAATATATAAAATTTTAAATCTCCTTATAAGAGAAAATATAGGTACCATTCCGAATGTAATATTTTTAGATCTTTCCGAATCCACTAAACATGATTTTTAATTCCGCTACATCTAGTAAATTTATAATTTTAGAATAATTGTACCTTGTTTTGCATGAGATGACAAGAAAATTAAACTCTAAAATAAAAGAGAGAATGTGCATGAATATTTTAGTTTCGTGCATAAATGTATGCCATCTCTATATGATCGATATTGTTTTTCAGGTGTTGTGCACCCAAGACCAAAATCCGCATTGTTCAGGTAATCCAATAACAGTAACTCTTACTGACGAGTGCCCAGGAGCATGCAATAATGATCCGGTTCACTTCGATATAAGTGGAATTGCGTTTGGAAAATTGGCAAAGTCTGGCGAAGCTTCACAATTATACAATGCAGGAAGAATCTCAATTTTTTACCAAAGGTGAGTTTGTTCTACAAAAACTAAAAGTTAGTTTCTTTGTTCCATCTCATACAGAGGTTTTATTTTATTTTTTATTTTTTTGGAGGTGGGGTGGGGGGGGTGGGGGTGGGGTAGGAAGCAATAAATTGAATTTTTTTTCTTATTTTCCTTTTGAGGAACACCCGCTAATGCATTAATTTTTTTTTTTTATTAAATCATACAGGGTAGCATGTAATTACAACACAGATATCTTATTTAAGGTGGACAAAGGATCCAATCCTAATTTCTTCGCAGTTACATCTGAAGCAGTAGATGGAGATGGTGACCTTTCTTTAGTTGAAATCCAAACAAGCAATTCGACTTGGGTACTGATGCAGCGAATGATTGGGGCAACTTGGAGTGTTGGCATACAACCAGACACACAGAAACCTCCTTTTTCCCTGAGACTTACTTCAGAAACAAAGCAAAGTGTCACTGCGCCGAATGTCATTCCAGACGGTTGGCAACCAAGATCAATTTACAAATCAAATGTCAATTTTCCTAGTAATCTATAGGGTGAAAGTATTTAAGAAGGGAACAATGTGAGGGTACCATGTTGATTATTGAATATCATTTATTTACCTACCCTATCAAGTATGATTAATAAAGTAAAAATACCTTTAATTTATTTTGAATATGCGACTAATTATATTTCATGCCTTTTATTTCTTTAAATATTTAAAAATATGCAACTAATTCTATTTCATGCATTTACTTTAATTTAGCTCTCTCTAACAAATAAAAATGGCTGCTACCTTTGTTGTAATTACTTAATTTTCAGAGAAAGATGACGAGACAAAAACTCAAATGGTCACATATAATTTTTTAGTTCTTTATGTGGACTGACGGGAGATAACCGGGGAGAGGTTACCGATGAAAAGAAGAAAGAGGGGAGAGGCGAGTAGTGATGGGCAACGGGGTGCTTTTTCCCTTTTCTTTTTCATTTTTTAATTTTTCCTTTTGATTTTAGTATTTTTCTAAAATCAAAATATTGTACTCACGCGCATTTTATGCGTGATTGGCATGCATTCTATCCATATTACCTATGTCACTGTCACATAAGCATAGTGAACAGTCAAAGTTGTTTATTAATATTCATTCCGTCAAGTTGAGGTGTTTAAATAAGAAAATTATAAGTTTGTTTACCGGATTGACAATTAGGTACAAGTTTAAGTGGCCAGGAGACCATTTTGCCATGTTTGTCCAGGTTTAAATATTTTCAAGCACGAATTATTCTCCTTTGAATTGGAATTACGATTTAGATTTTGAATTTTTATGTTTGGACATGCTATTTTAAAATATTATTTTGTTAAAGTTTTATCCATCACTAATATTAAAAATTATATTTAAGAGATTTAATATTATTACTTCTCATTCTCTATAAAGTTTATTTTCTCACCATAAAATACAAATATTCGATTATGTTAATTATCTTATACTTATGACATAATCGAATAACCAAACTGAAAAAATTTTAACCGGAAAGAGAAAAATTGAACCAAATCAAACTTATTTTGGTTCGGAGTGGATTACACTTTTCTAAAACCAAAACCTAATAATGCAAAATTGAACCGAAAACCGAATGCACACCCCTACCGAAATACGTCGACTTAACAGAAGTATGCTCATGCTCTTCAAGTCGTCCGATAACCAGGGAAGGTCCGGACCACAAGATAACTTTACAAAATGAGAAAAGCGCGTTCATCTTCAACAATTCTACAAGTTACAACATTCTTGAAAGCACTTTCTCAGCGCACAACCTATCAAAAACATACATTTTACAGATTTCACACTTACAAAGTTCGTCTTGCCGCACTTCATTTTTATATATAAGTTTCGACGTAAGACAATGCAGGTTGAAAAATACCTGAATTATGAGTATTGATAGAGCTTAGTTCCCCATGAAATTAGGACCTTTAAATTGAGACTCTGGTGGTATTTGCCGTTCTCTCTCTTTGAGATAGTTAAGAAGTGTTGGCTGCTCCGGTCTCAAATCCATTCCAGTGCCACATACATAAGGCGATGCTCTTTGGTAACCAAGAAAATGTTTATCCGATCTTTGTTCTTCTGCGCCATAGGCGAGGGGAGGACTAGGATGCAGCTGTGGGCTCTCCAAGTACACCATTGGACTAGAAGCCAAGTGATTTCCCCACTGATCTAAAACATCAAACCTGGTAAGATTGGTCGCGTTCAAGTTTCCATAGTTTGCGGGTGCATTAGAGTGAACAGGCCATACTGGATTGCTGACTCGCTCGAAGTTCTGACTGTTTCTGTAGTGATACAGCCATTCAGATGAACTCATTCCAAGTAATGGTGGGCATCCCTCAATAAAGCCTGTACCACCTGCAACAAAATCAAGCGGTCCACGAACTGTAGATGGACTTGAGTATCCGCTCACTGGTGATGCGCCAAGAATACCGTCTCCTTCCTTTGTGCCAAATGCACTCTTGTTAGGAAAAACTGGTAAGTTTCCCTTAAACCAAGAAGCATCTTCGGGTAACAACGGAGCTGAGGGAACTGGAGTGACATATGGAGGAAGAGTATCATGTATAGCTGCAGAAACCGGCATGGAACAAACTTTGTGATCTCTAGTTTCCTTCAAGGAGAGATCAGATAAGGATTCAGAAGCTAGTTCATCGATTGGGCTTAACTGATGCTTATTTAAATCCCTTGTCCCCCTCTCGTTTCTTGGACTTTCCTTCTCAAGGACCCAAGCACTCAGAGATGGTGGTCCGGCAGGGAAAGCGGCAGATTGTTTGAGTGGCTTGCTGTACCTCAAGTTTGTATTTTCCGGGCGGAAACTGAAAATATCATTCTGTGGTTGGCTTTGCTCAGAAATCAATGATGTGGCACGGCGCAATGATTCATCAGAAGGTGTAGTTCCATTGACAACATTGATGGAGGATTGATCGCATGAGGTGCCTGATGTATATATTGGTGCGGAGTTATGTCTTGTGATGGGCTTGAAAAGAATGACTTCTTCCTCATCTGTGGTAATGGATTGGCTGTTGCGACAAGGGTGATCTTGACTCTCTCCATTTTCTTTCGCCATTCCACAATTATTCTGATAAGACCCTTTTAGCTGAAGAGTCGAACCAGATTCAGCTACTCCTGACTTTTCCTTATCTGCTAATTCTGACTCCATGATGTAGAATCTTTTTCCTGTTTTATCATGAGAGATCCATTTTCTTAAGTGACTGGATCTGTCAGCTAGTTTAGTTGCTGCACAAAAGATACGCCGTGGACGACACACACTCTTACTAGTGAAATTATCTATGCATTCCAAATGGCTCGTGAAGTCCAAAGACTTGTGAGCATGGGCCAACGGATCAAACCCCTTCAGTTCATGGTCTTCCCAAAGAGCACTATTTTCTGAAGCAAGGCCGTTCTCACAAGGATCAAGCCGATTCAGAAGATCAGCTAAAGCACCAAAAAAGTAAGACATAGCACTCTGGACCTTTTCATCTCTTGCATGTGCTTCTGCTCTATCAAGTACATTCACTAACCACTCTACAAACACACAGACAGTGGGTAAAAGGGGGCAAGTTTGTGTGTTATTTCTTGTTACAGTTTTCTCAACAAGGCGACCAATGCAAATGAAAGTAGCAGCTACTGCCAGTTGTGTCAAAGCAGATTGCCGCTTGTTATCTTTCTTTGGATCCACTCCATCCCCACTCTCAGTCAGGCTATGGAAGATAAAGATGAAAATGGAGACAAGCTGAAGAGCACGATAAGGGCCTTTTCTCGATGGATCCATTAACTGGTATGACTCTAGAGCAGCGTTTAGTTCATCATCATCCATTACCACTAGACCTTCCAATTGTCTGACAGTGGATGCAAGAGTAGATTGAAAGTCTTCCAAGCTGCATTTCAATAAATGGCTGAAGTTTTAGAAATTTTCAAATAAATCAATGACATGATTTGCAGTACTGTGAAGGAAGCCACTAGAGTTTGCTTATCAAATCTAGAAGCACTAAAATTATATCCAGAATGAAGTAAAAGTTTAATAGTAAAGGAAAAAAACAAACTGAAAGGCAGACTTTGGGTGACGTAGAGTATAATGTGAGAAATCAAAAGGATCAAGACTAGTTGAGAGAATTATTTCAAATAACATGGACTTTAACCAGCCTGCAGTCGATCAGATAAATAAATTAGTGTCAAAAGAATTAAGATGCTGCACACCAGTTATTCTGACACCATTGATTCAGATGTTAAGAAAAGCAGTTCCTTAGCAAAGGCAGCAGCTTCATAAATTTATGTTATAGAAAGTATGAATAACCATGAAGGTAAAACATAAACACAATATGTTTCACCTTTCATTTGGCATGGAAGTGTTTTGGAATACCACCCAAAATAGCAAAAAGAAACTAAAAATATAAAAGCTAAAATTTAAAATTGAAAAATAGCTGAAACTATCAGTGACAAAAATAATCTCGCTTCACAAAATATAAATACAAAACAGACTCGCAGTTTAACAAAAGCAAGCAGATTCACCAACCAATCACATCCTGATAATTTTGTACATGGAGTAATCATAGAAGCAATGCAAGTAACTATATCAGTGAAACATAGCATTCTAAAAGCAACTAGAAACCACAGTTCCAGTATATAATGCCTATAGTGCAATGTTTATACTTGGAAATTAATGTTGAAAACATGCACATTTTTAAGCAGGTTAAACAAGCAGGCTAGTAAATCAAGCAGAACTAGTCAACTTCCTCCATGAAGAACTAAAGAAACAAAGGGAGGAAAGGGATTAAGTGAAACCATGGACTATATATGAGGACTATCTCAATTGTCTGGTTAAATGACTTGAACGGGTAAATGCTGTGTACCTGGTGTGCACGAGAAAAAAACTCATCAATCTGACAAACAGAAGCCATATATCAGCTTTTCCAGAGGTAACAGTTGCAGTGGCTTCTGGCATATTCTTGTTTGAAGAACCGCTGGTTGCACGGTTTATAGAATCCATGGAACACCACACGGATGGTTTTAGCAAATCAAGGTGAGCTCCACTGGACAGTGAATGCAAATTAGATAACCTGTTCTGGAGATTCGCAAGAAAACAATGAAAAGTTTTAGTCCTCTAGAGTCAAGAGGGATCACCGAAGATAGAGGAAAAAGCAACAAAAGGGAAATAATATACTTCAAGTTTCTTTTACTCAAGAAAAGTAGGATGGAGGATAAGAGAAGAATCTTTTGGCATCACCTCTTCAAAGAGTAGCATAAGATTGTTCCAGGCGTCAGGGAATGGTTCCTTGACAGCTAAACTTCTAACGCAATGGTATAAGGCAAGGAAAGGGTCACCAATATATGTTGCCAATAGTGCAAGCTGCAAACGAAGTTAGAATATCATAACATGAGCCTCAAGATGGATGCTGTCTCAACCTTGATGCAGGAAACAAGAACGGACAAGCTTGCAAGATTTAACCATAGAATCTACCTGATTATGGGGATTTCCACTGTCTGGCCATATCCTAGACGCTTCAAAGTAGTATGTGGCCGCGAATGACCACTTACATGCATCCGGTTTCTTACAAAGTTCACCATATCTAGCCAGATCTCCCAGACAAATAAGAAAACGGTGACAAGCGTATTGGCATTGAGGTAGCTTCATGGGTACAAGAGGAAGCGAGCTGCTACTATTCTTACAGAGTAAGAGGTCCCCAGGGAGCCCACAACTTTTCCTGAGTTTTTTAGTTAACTCCTGATAAAATTCAGTAGCTTCTGATAGAAATGACTTGAGCCCTTCCATATGATTGTCAATCTCTCGGGCAGCACTTGAATCACCTTCTTGTGCTTCGCTTTTCCTTTTCTCAGCATTAGCCTGCCGAATCCTTTTACGGAACTCATCAATATGTTTATAGTGAAGTTTCCACAGAGAGAATTCAACTTCCTGAAGCCCCACTACTGCATAATTATTTAAAATAATATTCTCATAGCTGCTACGGGCTTTACGATACAATTCCTGGACATCTTTGTTCATAAGGCCTTTAGAGTAAATTGATGTCAACAGTTGCTTCTCTATATTGGCAATCTGCAACATGGATGAGATAACTTAGAAAATTAGAAGCACAAAAGCAAAGTAAACATTCTAAATGGATTCAATAAGTCACCTCAAGAAAAGTATTCAGCTTTTCCTTCTGATCGTTAAATGTTGAAGCTACGTCAACGTCCATGACTGCTAAGAACCGACTTCAATACTAATCAATATCTCATTGATGATGACACCAACAAGAATGTACCTACATGTGTGATCAATGACCTCTTTGAACAATCCAGCAGCAATCAAAAGAAGAAAAAAAAGGGATTGACTACAGAACATGCTGGTTTTGATCTTAGGATGTTAACTCTACGTTAACTAGTTGCACAGCAACAACACATACATTTTGCTTTGTGGGCTACAACAAGAGCATTAAAGTAAATCGTAGGACATTTTGAAGGTTTTATTCACACGGGTTAGTTTATTCAACTACTTCTATTCAGCATCCATAAATGTCAAAAACCATTGAGAAAGAAAACAAAAGGGTCAATGTCCACACTTGATAGCTTAAATCAATGGATCACCAAGGACCAAAAACTGTATTTTTTTGCACAACGTAAAGGGCAGTACGGTGCACTTAGCTCCCGCCATGCTCGGGATTCCGGGGAAGGGCCGGAGCACAAGGGTCTATTGTACGCAGTCTTACCTTGCATTTGTACAAGAGGTTGTTCCCACGGCTTGAACTTGTGACCTCCTGGTCACATGGCAGTAACTTTACGCCAAGGCTCCCCTTCTTTTTGCACAACGTAATTCCTCAATTCAAAAATTTATCTTTTCTAGGGAATTTTGTGTGACAAAAGTACACCTTATAAATCCACCTAGCCCAGCAATTAAAGTGATACCTAAAAGCCAGTAGCCATGACTCCATATTCCATAATTCAGTGCAGAGAAGAAAAAAACCTCAGCAAGATGTCTTCCTTTGTGTCATATAAAATTTCCAACAAAAGACCAGTGGGAAGCACAAAGTCAACGAAAACCTAAAACTGGAAGACTTTGAGATGACTTTCTGTCTCCAAACCTTAAGCAAAACAAAGGAATAGAAAACTGATAATCTACATCCCACAAAGAAAGTGATGGTGATCAATGAATGATCACCACCATACATGAATTTATTGTAAAAAAAATTGATGATGATGCATTCAATTATCCCATGTCCATGAACAACTGTACGAGTTCTCTGTAGAATTTATTTTCTTTTCAAGCATACGTACAATATTCAAGTAAAATTTGATCAGAAATTCCTCAAAGAAGAAAGAGAGAAAGGAAGGTATAGTAACTTGTAATTAAACCTCAAAAACAAGAAATTAGACAAATAGTCACGGAAAAGAGCAAACAAGAATCAAACAAGGCATAACTGAAGCTACTTTTGATGAAAAAGTCAAAAGTATAAAAGATGCAGTATAATACCTGTAGAATTCAAGAAAGCAGAAATTGAAACCATCACTGATGAAATTCACAGCAAAAAAAAAATTGGAGATGCAGCCAATTGACTAAGCGGGCAAGAACAAAGATATACTTTTGATAAGCAGAGAGGGAGATAGAGGGAAAGGGAGGGAACAGTAGGACAGGTTAAGAAAGAAGTGAAAACAACAGAATTTTTTGGCCAACTGTTGTTGTTTTAGTTGTGAGACAGACAAATTAAAAAGGTGGCTGTGTGTATTAATGAGTAGAGTGAAAAGAATAAAATGCCCTTCTGTCCTCATACTATGTTTCTTTTTTTTTATTTTTTTATTTTTTTTATAATTATAATGTCTTGACTTATTTTATGAAAATAGTTGTTACCTCTCACCAGCTCCTTATATTATGTTTCTTTAAATAAATATTAAAATATGGTTTAATCATCACTACTCAATTTCTCTCTGTTTTCTGACATTGTAACTCAAGTATCCCTTGTAATACAAGCCAAATCTCATTAAACTAGATTCAGTAGTTTTTTAATACTTAAAATATCAGCTTATGAATGATTCAAACTGATTCCCTGATTTTGTTAATATAGTTCTTGAAATAAATAGTTAAGCTGCATAAAGAAGTTATGAAGCTAGCTACTTGTCCCTTTTCTATTCTTTAATTAATAGTTCTAAAAGTATATACAACTGTATGTTTAAGTAGAGCTGGTAGGTTGGTGGGATGTTGTCTTAACTTTTTTATAGTGCTAAAATAATCTTAGTTGGTTATGGATAAAGAATGGTGAACCTCGTCGTAATTCCTAAAGTTGTTGGCATATGAGCAGGAAGTGATGTGTTCGAGCCGTGGAAACAATATGTTGAGTGTCATATTCCACGGAACTTTTTACTTATTATTATAAGCTGGATGTTGCTTGTTTATTGACATCTAAGATATTATTCATACACTATGAAGCATAGTACATATTGTTTGGCTCAAAAGTTAACGATATACTCTGTAAGCGATAAAATAATCAAAAAATAGAGAAGGGGTAAATCGTAATCAAATATAATAAACCTAGAGATGCAAAGATGATAATATTGTTGTAGATCTAGTGTTGCAAAGATGATAATGTATGTTCATAAGATATTTTCGTCAGAAGTAGAGATATAGAGAGAGAAAGACAGAAAAGGAGAGAGTTGTATTAGATCAGCTGATGCCCTTTACAATGTGGAGGTCCCCTTTATATAATAGGAGACCTTCCTCGAAAGAATCAAAAAGTTACAGAGATAGGTAACGTCTCCCTAGTGTAGACGTTGAGTTCTAAACGATGTTGCTTTGGTCCTCACGGCCGAGTCGTACCCGCTACGTTTAGTCGGCGTACACTCATTGGGCGCGCCTACTGGAGTAGAGATACTGAGGGTCAAATTTGACCCTATACAGTTAGTCCCTCTGCTCGTTGGAGACGCGTTTGGTGGGCGTCTTCGGCGGGCGGAAATGCGAACCTCGTCTTGGAAGAATTTGACCTCGACCGGGGGCGGCAATATGAATGAAGTGAAACATTTGACGCTGTCGAGCCGCTGACGCGTGGCTTCCTTTTTGGAATGATTTCATTGCCTGTATGCATCATCATTATGTTTGCCCCCAAGGCGGTCCAGAGGATGAAATGACGTTTTGGTTTCCGGCGCACGTTTTGAATCATGACTCTTCGATTTCTGTGCAATTTATCCTTATAAGTATGAGAAAGGTTTGATCTGATTCCACTTTCAAACCTCTGAAAAGTATTTTCTGATACATCCCTTTGCCTTTCTTTCCTATAACTGTTATTTCGTGAAGGACTTTCCCACATCTGTTGAAATCACACTTCCTTTTGTCAGTGCTTCGTTTCCTCAAGTAGTATTATCATGGCAAAACGCGGAAAAAATAATAAAAGGCCAAGGATAATGTCCCGTCTAGGGTTCCGCCATCTTCTGGTGGTGAAGGGGAAAAGGCGGAGAAGGTCCTTGTTCCTCTCAGCGTAGACAACGTCCTTCCGAAGGAGATGCACGTTCGCAGGGATTTTCCGACTAAAAGCCCTGATCTTCCCTGGGAGCACATCGTTTTGCTTCAATCCCATTTAGACGAGTTGCGAGAGACGCACCGTATTCCGGACCATGTGGACATGGTTCCGGGCGGAACGGATCATGCCAATGTGCACCGGCCTGGATATTGCGCCTTCTACGAGTACCCGTTCTTGATCGGTTACGACCTTCCAGTCTATACTCTAGTGGAGGAGCTTTGCCGTTTTTACAATGTGTGCCCGGCCCAGCTCACTCCTTATACTTTGAAGGTGTGCCGTATCATGACCACCTATGCGGCCAGGGCTGGGTGCAGCGTCTCAGTCCATCACCTCTTGCAGTTGTTCGGCGCTGGCTACCTGAGGGGTACCATGCTGCAGTTGAAAGGTCGTGGCGCAAAGGGCTTGGTTGTTCAAGCCGATGACAAGCCCAACCGCCGTTTTTGGCGTAAATATTTCTACATCAGGACGGAGCACCTGGTGTCCCGAGGGTTTCCCGGAAAAATGGAATCCCGAACATGAGTGTTTCTATTTGTAAATTTTAGTGCCGCTTGCGCTTTTGACTATAAGGCCATTGTGACCTTTGTTTTTCTTTCCTCTCTTTTTTATTCGCAGCGAGGGCCTCTCCACCCCAGCTCGTTGATGACATTAAACCGTGGGTGGGAAGAATAATACCCAATGCGGAGGAGTGCCGCACCTGGGCTGCCTTTCTCCGACAGTACGGCCCGTCAGGTAAAAATTTTTTTTGGCTACTGTTTGGGGATTCCTTACGTATTCGTTACCTGACTTGTTCATTTTTGGCAGGTCGGAGCGCCTCTAAGAAGAAGAAAAAGAGAGTCGTCACCTTACCTGGGGCGGAGGCCGATTCTGAAGGTGGGTTCATACCCTGCGGTTCGCCCAGTGATGACGCCACGGAGGTTCCTCAACCGCTGCCTGTGGCGACGTCTGCGAGGGGAGCGACTCCTTCGATGCCGTCCCCTCGGGCTGTGGAGGGGTCCTCCAACAGTAGGGAGACGCCGGAAAGAAAGAGACGTCGGTTGATAACCTGCAAGGGGGTAGCCACGGTAGATGAGGGGGCGAGTGAGGCTCGTCGGGAGTCACGGCCTGTTCTTATGGCGGATGCCATCCATTCTGGGAGGTTGGCTCTCCAAAGGGGGGCTGTTCCTGACGCCAGGCCAACATGCATTCCGGAAGTCGGCTCGTCGGCTGCCGTCGGAGAGGTGGATGGTGGTGCCGAGAGGATTGGGCCCTGAGGTCCGCCCAGGAAGATGCAGAAGCGTCAACGGCGGGGTCCGGCCGTGTTGGGATGAC